>NC_092340.1:8697500-9002500 GCF_046630445.1 Rutidosis leptorrhynchoides
TGACTATTTTGAAGGAAATGGCACCGACTACTCGACACACCGTGAATATGAATGAAGAGGAATTCTGTACTTTTCTAGCTTCAAACATAGCCGCAGTACAGGCTGCGCTACATACCAACAATAACCTTGGATCTAGCAGTACAGGAAATCGTGTAGGATGCACCTACAAAGAATTCACTGCCTACAAACCTTTGGAATTTGATGGAACCGAAGGACCAATCGGATTGAAACGGTGGACCTAGAAGGTAGAATCGGTGTTTGCCATAAGTAAGTGTACTGAAGAGGACAAAGTGAAGTACGCTACGCATACCTTCACAGGTTCTGCGTTAACATGGTGGAATACCTATCTAGAGTAAGTGGGACAAGGTGATGCTTATGCACTACCGTGGTCAGCATTCAAACACTTGATGAACGAGAAGTACCGTCCCAGAACCGAGGTCAATAAGCTCAAGACAGAACTTAGAGGGTTACGAACCCAAGGATTTGATATTACCACGTACGAAAGACGATTCACCGAATTGTGCTTATTGTGTCCGGGAGCGTTCGAAGATGAGGAAGAGAAGATCGACGCGTTTGTGAAAGGATTACCGGAAAGAATCCAAGAAGATATAAGTTCACACGAGCCCGACTCCATACAACAGGCATGTAGAATGGCTCACAAACTAGTAAACCAGATTGAAGAAAGAATTAAAGAACAGGCTGCTGAAGAGGCCAATGTGAAGCAAGTCAAAAGAAAGTGGGAGGAAAACGGTGATAAGAATCACCAATACAACAACAACAGCAATTGCAACAATAATCGTAACAATTATCCCAACAATCGCAACATCAATCGCAACTACAACAAATGGCTCAACAACAACAACAACAACAACAACAACAACAGCAACTACAACAATTATCCCAACAACAATAATAACTGCAACAACAACAACAATCAGAAGCAGCTATGCCAAAGGTGTGAAAAGTATCACTCGGGGTTCTGCACCAAATTTTGCAACAAGTGTAAAAGAAATGGTCATAGCGCGGTGAAGTGTGAGGTCTACGGACTAGGGGTTAATAGAACGAAAGGAACAAATGGTGTCGGAACGAGTAATGGCGGAGCAAGTAGTGTCGGAGCAAGTTATGCCAATGTAGTTTGTTATAAATGTGGAAAACCGGGCCACATTATTAGAAATTGCCCGAACCAGGAGAACACGAATGGACAAGGCTGCGGAAGAGTTTTCAATATTAATGCGGCAGAGGCACAGGAAGACCCGGAGCTTGTTACAGGTACGTTTCTTATTGACAATAAATCTGCTTACGTTTTATTTGATTCGGGTGCGGATAGAAGCTATATGAGTAGAGATTTTTGTGCTAAATTAAGTTGTCCATTGACGCCTTTGGATAGTAAATTTTTACTCGAATTAGCAAATGGTAAATTAATTTCAGCAGATAATATATGTCGGAATCGAGAAATTAAATTGGTTAGCGAAACATTTAAGATTGATTTGATACCAGTAGAGTTAGGGAGTTTTGATGTGATAATCGGTATGGACTGGTTGAAAGAAGTGAAAGCAGAGATCGTTTGTTACAAAAATGCAATTCGCATTATACGAGAAAAAGGAAAACCCTTAATGGTGTACGGAGAAAAGGGCAACACGAAGTTACATCTTATTACTAATTTGAAGGCACAAAAACTAATAAGAAAAAGTTGCTATGCTGTTCTAGCACACGTCGAGAAAGTACAAACTGAAGAAAAGAGCATCAATGATGTTCCCATTGCAAAAGAATTTCCCGATGTATTTCCGAAAGAATTACCGGGATTACCCCCATATCGATCCGTTGAATTTCAAATAGATCTTGTACCAGGAGCTGCACCAATAGCTCGTGCTCCTTACAGACTCGCACCCAGCGAGATGAAAGAACTACAAAGCCAATTACAAGAACTTTTAGAGCGTGGTTTCATTCGACCAAGCACATCACCGTGGGGAGCTCCTGTTTTGTTTGTCAAGAAGAAAGATAGTACATTCAGGTTGTGTATCGACTACCGAGAGTTGAACAAACTTACCATCAAGAACCGCTACCCACTACCGAGAATCGACGACTTATTTGATCAACTACAAGGCTCGTCTGTTTATTCAAAGATTGACTTACATTCCGGGTATCATCAAATGCGGGTGAAAGAAGATGATATTCCAAAGACTGCTTTCAGAACACGTTACGGTCATTACGAGTTTATGGTCATGCCGTTTGGTTTAACTAATGCACCAGCTGTGTTCATGGACCTTATGAACCGAGTGTGTGGACCATACCTTGACAAGTTTGTCATTGTTTCTATTGATGACATACTTATTTACTCAAAGAATGACCAAGAACACGGTGAACATTTGAGAAAGGTGTTAGAAGTATTGAGGAAGGAAGAATTGTACGCTAAGTTTTCAAAGTGTGCATTTTAGTTGGAAGAAGTTCAATTCCTCGGTCACATAGTGAACAAAGAAGGTATTAAGGTGGATCCGGCAAAGGTAGAAACTGTTGAAAAGTGGGAAACCCAGAAAACTCCGAAGCATATACGTCAATTTTTAGGATTGGCTGGTTACTACAGAAGATTCATCCAAGATTTCTCCAAAATAGCAAAACCCTTGACTGCATTAACGCATAAAGGGAAGAAATTTGAATGGAAGGATGAACAAGAGAAGGGGTTTCAATTATTGAAGAAAAAGCTAAATACGGCACCTATATTGTCATTGCCTGAAGGGAATGATGATTTTGTGATTTATTGTGATGCATCAAAGCAAGGTCTCGGTTGTGTATTAATGCAACGAACGAAGGTGATTCCTTATGCGTCTAGACAATTGAAGATTCACGAACAAAATTATACGATGCATGATTTGGAATTAGGCGCGGTTGTTTTTGCATTAAAGACTTGGAGGCACTACTTATATGGGGTCAAAAGTATTATATATACCGACCACAAAAGTCTTCAACACATATTTAATCAGAAACAACTGAATATGAGGCAGCGTAGGTGGATTGAATTATTGAATGATTACGACTTTGAGATTCGTTACCACCCGGGAAAGGCAAATGTGCTAGCCGATGCCTTGAGCAGGAAGGACAGAGAACCCATTCGAGTAAAATCTATGAATATAATGATTCACACTAACCTTACTACTCAAATAAAGGAGGCGCAACAAGGAGTTTTAAAAGAGGGAAATTTAAAGGATGAAATACCCAAAGGATCGAAGAAGCATCTTAATATTCGGGAAGACGGAACCCGGTATAGGGCTGAAAGAATTTGGGTACCAAAATTTGGAGATATGAGAGAAATGGTACTTAGAGAAGCTCATAAAACCAGATACTCAATACATCCAGGAACGGGAAAGATGTACAAGGATCTTAAGAAACATTTTTGGTGGCCAGGTATGAAAGCCGATATTGCTAAATATGTAGGAGAATGTTTGACGTGTTCTAAGGTCAAAGCTGAACATCAGAAACCATCAGGTCTACTACAACAATCTAAAATCCCGGAATGGAAATGGGAAAACATTACCATGGATTTCATTACTAAATTGCCAAGGACTGCAAGTGGTTATGATACTATTTAGGTAATAGTTGATCGTCTCACCAAGTCAACACACTTCCTACCAATAAGAGAAGATGACAAGATGGAGAAGTTAGCACGACTGTATTTGAAGGAAGTCGTCTCCAGACATGGAATACCAATCTCTATTATCTCTGATAGGGATGGCAGATTTATTTCAAGATTCTGGCAGACATTACAGCAAGCATTGGGAACTCATCTAGACATGAGTACTGCCTATCATTCACAAACTGATGGGCAGAGCGAAAGGACGATACAAACACTTGAAGACATGCTACGAGCTTGTGTTATTGATTTCGAAAACAGTTGGGATCGACATCTACCGTTAGCAGAATTTTCCTACAACAACAGCTACCATTCAAGCATTGAGATGGCGCCGTTTGAAGCACTTTATGGTAGAAAGTGCAGATCTCCGATTTGTTGGAGTGAAGTGGGGGATAGACAGATTACGGGTCCGGAGATTATACAAGAAACTACCGAGAAGATCATCCAAATTCAACAACGGTTGAAAACCGCCCAAAGTCGAAAAAAGAGCTACGCTGACATTAAAAGAAAAGATATAGAATTTGAAATTGGAGAGATGGTCATGCTTAAAGTTGCACCTTGGAAAGGCGTTGTTCGATTTGGTAAACGAGGGAAATTAAATCCAAGGTATATTGGACCATTCAAGATTATTGATCGTGTCGGACCAGTAGCTTACCGACTTGAGTTACCTCAACAACTCGCGGCTGTACATAACACTTTCCACATCTCGAATTTGAAGAAATGTTTTGCTAAAGAAGATCTCACTATTTCGTTAGATGAAATCCAAATCTACGAAAAACTTCAATTCATCAAAGAACCTGTCGAAATAATGGATCGTGAGGTTAAAAGACTTAAGCAAAACAAGATACCAATTGTTAAGGTTCGACGGAATGCTCGTAGAGGACCCGAGTTCACCTGGGAGCGTGAAGATCAGATGAAGAAGAAATACCCGCATCTATTTCCAGAAGATTCGTCAACACCTTCAACAGCTTAAAATTTCGGGACGAAATTTATTTAACGGGTAGGTACTGTAGTGACCCGAATTTTTCCATGTTTATATATATTGAGATTGATATTTACATGATTAAATGTTTCCAACATGTTAAGCAATCAAACTTGTTAAGACTTGATTAATTGAAATATGTTTCATATAGACAATTGACCACCCAAGTTGACCGGTGATTCACGAACGTTAAAACTTGTAAAAACTATATGATGAAATATATATGGATATATATATAGTTAACATGATACTATGATAAGTAAACATATCATTAAGTATATTAACAATGAACTACATATGTAAAAACAAGACTACTAACTTAATGATTTTTAAACGAGACATATATGTAACGATTATCGTTGTAAAGACATTTAATGTATATATATCATATTAAGAGATATTCATACATGATAATATCATGATAATATAATAATTTAAAATCTCATTTGATATTATAAACATTGGGTTAACAACATTTAACAAGATCGTTAACCTAAAGGTTTCAAAACAACACTTACATGTAACGACTAACGATGACTTAACGACTCAGTTAAAATGTATATACATGTAGTGTTTTAATATGTATTTATACACTTTTGAAAGACTTCAATACACTTATCAAAATACTTCTACTTAACAAAAATGCTTACAATTACATCCTCGTTCAGTTTCATCAACAATTCTACTCGTATGCACCCGTATTCGTATTCGTACAATACACAGCTTTTAGATGTATGTACTATTGGTATATACACTCCAATGATCAGCTCTTAGTAGCCCATGTGAGTCACCTAACACATGTGGGAACCATCATTTGGCAACTAGCATGAAATATCTCATAAAATTACAAAAATATGATGACTTATTTACATGAAAATAAAATTACATATCCGTTATATCTAATCCATGCACCAACGACCAAAAACACCTACAAACACTTTCATTCTTCAATTTTATTCATCTAATTGATCTCTCTCAAGTTCTATCTTCAAGTTCTAAGTGTTCTTCATAAATTCCAAAAGTTCTAGTTTCATAAAATCAAGAATACTTCCAAGATTGCAAGTTTACTTCCAAGTTTTCTAAATCCATTCCAAGTAATCATCCAAGATCAAGAAACCTTTGTTACTTACAGTAGGTTATCTTTCTAATACAAGGTAATAATCATATTCAAACTTTAATTCAATTTCTATAACTATAACAATCTTATTTCGAGTGGAAATCTTACTTGAAATTGTTTTCGTGTCATGATTCTGCTTCAAGAACTTTCAAGCCATCCAAGGATCCTTTGAAGCTAGATCTATTTTTCTAATTTCCAGTAGGTTTATCCAAGGAACTTGAGGTAGTAATGATGTTCATAACATCATCCGATTCATACATATAAAGCTATCTTATTCGAAGGTTTAAACTTGTAATCACTAGAACATAGTTTAGTTAATTCTAAACTTGTTCGCAAATAAAAGTTAATCCTTCTAACTTGACTTTTAAAATCAACTAAACACATGTTCTATATCTATATGATATGCTAACTTAATGATTTAAAACCTGGAAACACGAAAAACACCGTAAAACCGGATTTACGCCGTCGTAGTAACACCGCTGGCTGTTTTGGGTTAGTTAATTAAAAACTATGATAAACTTTGATTTAAGAGTTTTTATTCTGGGAAAATGATTTTTATTATGAACATGACACTATATCCAAAAATTATGGTTAAACTCAAAGTGGAAGTATGTTTTCTAAAATGGTCATCTAGACGTCGTTCTTTCGACTGAAATGACTACCTTTACAAAAATGACTTGTAACTTATTTTTCCGACTATAAACCTATACTTTTTCTGTTTAGATTCATAAAATAGAGTTCAATATGAAACCATAGCAATTTGATTCACTCAAAACGGATTTAAAATGAAGAAGTTATGGGTACAACAAGATTGGATAATTTTTCTCATTTTAGCTACGTGAAAATTGGTAACAAATCTATTCCAACCATAACTTAATCAACTTGTATTGTATATTATTTAATCTTGAGATACCATAGACACGTATACAATATTTCGACCTATCATGTCGACACATCTATATATATTTCGGAACAACCATAGACACTTTATATGTGAATGTTGGAGTTAGCTATACAGGGTTGAGGTTGATTCCAAAATATATATAGTTTGAGTTGTGATCAATACTGAGATACGTATACACTGGGTCGTGGATTGATTCAAGATAATATTTATCGATTTATTTCTGTACATCTAACTGTGGACAACTAGTTGTAGGTTACTAACGAGGACAGCTGACTTAATAAACTTAAAACATCAAAATATATTAAAAGTGTTGTAAATATATTTTGAACATACTTTGATATATATGTATATATTGTTATAGGTTCGTGAATCAACCAGTGGCCAAGTCTTACTTCCCGACGAAGTAAAAATCTGTGAAAGTGAGTTATAGTCCCACTTTTAAAATCTAATATTTTTGGGATGAGAATACATGCAGGTTTTATAAATGATTTACAAAATAGACACAAGTACGTGAAACTACATTCTATGGTTGAATTATCGAAATCGAATATGCCCCTTTTTATTAAGTCTGGCAATCTAAGAATTAGGGAACAGACACCCTAATTGACGCGAATCCTAAAGATAGATCTATCGGGCCCAACAAGCCCCATCCAAAGTACCGGATGCTTTAGTACTTCGAAATTTATATCATGTCCGAAGGGTGTCCCGGAATGATGGGGATATTCTTATATATGCATCTTGTTAATGTCGGTTACCAGGTGTTCACCATATGAATGATTTTTATCTCTATGTATGGGATGTGTATTGAAATATGAAATCTTGTGGTCTATTATTATGATTTGATATATATAGGTTAAACCTATAACTCACCGACATTTTTGTTGACGTTTTAAGCATATTTATTCTCAGGTGATTATTAAGAGCTTCCGCTGTCGCATACTTAAATAAGGACGAGATTTGGAGTCCATGCTTGTATGATATTGTGTAAAAACTGCATTCAAGAAACTTATTTTGTTGTAACATATTTGTATTGTAAACCATTATGTAATGGTCGTGTGTAAATAGGATATTTTAGATTATCATTATTTGATAATCTACGTAAAGATTTTTAAACCTTTATTGATGAAATAAAGGTTATGGTTTGTTTTAAAATGAATGCAGTCTTTGAAAAACGTCTCATATAGAGGTCAAAATCTCGCAACGAAATCAATTAATATGGAACGTTTTAATCAATAAGAACGGGACATTTCATCCATGCTGGACATGGCCAGGGCTTTGCAGATATATACGCCCGCTGAATTACTACTACCCGATTGTATTAATTTGATTTATCGTGGTGAAAGGGTAGATAGGAATTTTGATGCGAACGCCGTCTGGAGGCGTATGTCAGATTATAATGTTTTTGGGCGGGCAGGAACACATACCTACTTACATATTAACAGAGCCGAGCTTCATATAATTCATAGATTTTTGACTAACTCGATTACACAGAGAGTTCACAACAAGGAAAAATTGACCTTACATGATTTATTTTACCTAAAGTGTATTCGAGACCCAAGAGGCTTTGTTAATATCCTCTACTGTGTTGATTTTTATTTATCTAAAATGGTGGAAGGAATACAGGAAGGGGGGATAATTGGAGGAGGTATTTTTGTTACTCTCATTGGAGAGTATTTAGGTGTAGATAGGGATCAAGGAGGTCCACTTTTGGTATGTAGAGAACAGGTTGAGCCTTTAGGATTGAGGGTTTATGTGGGTGCTAAGGTATTAAAGAGTAGACGCAATCAGGCAGTACCCTATGAAGGTAGTCATCCTCAGGTAGAGAGAGGTTCAGACGAGGAAATTGAGGAAGCGGATGACATTAGGGATGTCATTCGGGAGGCTATGACTGATGTCTACCAGCGTGTAGATGAGGTAGACATGACAAACGCGGAGAGATTTCGTCGGATGGAGCAGTGGCAAGCCCGGAATGATTACGAGCATTCCAGGCAATGACAGCATGATAGATGGGACTATCATCAGCGTCAGATTATGAGTCGGCTGTCACCTCAGGAGCACTACGTCCCGACCCGACCAGCTTACTATCCTCCACACCAGCCCGAGATGAGACCGCCATTTACTCTCTACGACCCTAACCAGACATACCAGTACACCTATCACTAACCATGGAACTCGGACGACGACATGAACTGGAACCCCTATCCAGATTGATTTAGTTCCGGTTGGTAATTTATATGATTTTTAATTTTTATTATTTCTGTTTATTTATGTTTAAACACATTATATTATGATACTTTTATTGTAATGTTTAATATTTTTATTTGTTGTACTAATGTTTCATATTTGATTTGAAAGTGGGATTTTAAGTCCCATTTCAAATTACCATGCATGTTTATATTTGTATTGTATGTATTTTATTTCATGTACACAACATGGTAAAACAGCGCATTTTCAAAGACTGGCATTAAGTTCAGCAAAAGCTAGTACTTTTGACGACAAAACGAAAAACAAATGTGATGTAACAACAAGATGGAATGAACAAATGATGTGCACCATTTATCATTCAACAAACAAACGCCAATATGTTTGGAAACTTTGGTAAAATTTAATCATTTTTCTACACTAATCACCCTCAATAATTTAAATTGTTACTGATTTCTTGCAAATAAGGGCAGTGCAAGATCTTAAGTGTGGGAAGGGGTTAAATTCTTTCGGATTTTTAAAATTTTTACCTTATACACTTGGTTACCATTAAAAATACTAGTAATGCAGTAGTTGTATTAGAATCTAGTGCTCTCTGATAATAAAGAACAGCCCTAGTCTTATATACTGACTACCCAATTCTAGTAAAATTTTCAAAATTTTCAATTAAATGAATTCAAAATCATGTTTATACATATTTATGAACAATAAAACTAGGTGTTAACACCGAAATTATTGTTACCTCGGAAAGGACATAAATTGAGAAACAGCCTAAAATGTTAGAATTCATTTAAAATGGAATAGAGGACAATAAAAAGGCAAATAAAAGAAAATAAAAGCCAAGTGTGGGAAAATTTACCAAGTTATTTAAAACATATATCACATATTTTTGTACAAATAATTGAAGATACTTTTGCTTTGGACTAATCTAAACAGTTTTACCCAGTTTACTGTAATATATTTGAAAGAAAGATGGATCTACACGATGAATCAATTCCATCATTAAAAGGAAGTAAAGTCTTTCGAAAAAGAAACGCGCTTCTTGATTTAGGTCAGGAAGTTGTCGTCCAGACCAGTTGTAGAGTCTATGAAAAACCTTGAAAAGTTTTCTCGAAAATCAGCTGGAAATCCACGGACCTCAGCATCAAACAGGGTCGCCAAGTGGTCAGACTTATCCTAACCATGAGAGGATCTATCTCGTAAAATGGGGAGGACGCCGTGCAAATTAGCTTGATAAGACTAATGAATCAGATCCCCAGAAAGGATAATCTCCTTAAAGATCAAAAATCAGCTTTTAAGCCTGATATTACTCAATCCTTGAGATTGACTTTTAAAGATTGAGAATTACAAACTCATGGAATTCGATGATATCTAAACTCGAGCTTGAACGAGAAAATGTTTTGATAAAATTATAAACCGATTTGTTTTCTGAAAACCCATTTTTAATGCATTCATTACTAGTGAATGTAAAATCCTAGGAATTCACCTGGAATTCATTAGGTCACCTGAACTAAATCGGGTGTCAACCGTAAGAACGGTGGTTGCATAGCATGGTCGAAGACAGGACCTTGTGCCAAACCGAAAAACTATAGGGTGAGCTTTACTATTGCTCCTACCAAGGATAGTAATTGCATCCGACACGTTATAGACCATAATTAAAAGCATGCCAGGGGACATTGCCTTAACAGTTGATTGTTCAACGCTTTCCTTTACAACCGGACGGTAGTTTACCGAAAGGTAATATACGGAGCAAGTATACTGGACGTGTTGCTTTCCTAATACAAGGTTAGCAAGTGGGTGACACAAAACCGCAAGTTTTGAGCTAAAATTTTCAAATCTGAAACCCACCAAACCCACAAAAACATTTTGCAAACACCGGTGAAGGGTTATTCCGGAAAACTTATCTAGGGTAAAAGCTAGATCGTATTTTCAAAAGATCAAATGTTTCCATAAAGATCCAATTTCCTTAAGGATCTAAATTTTTATAGTCATGTGGGACTGTAAACCACATCGTTACTACCATTGTTTATACCGCCGTATAGAAATCACTGATGTACAAAGTGTGAAGAATAAAGAAGTGATTCTAGTATTTTTATTTTAAGACTATATTGCTTGAGGACAAGCAACGCTCAAGTGTGGGAATATTTGATAATGCTAAAAACGAACATATATTTAATAGCATTATCCCTCAAGGAAGACAAACTTTTAGTTGCAATTGTTCTATTTACAAATGATATTTGTTTAAATAATAAAAGGTGAACACAAAAGACAGATTCGACGAATTGAAGACGCAAACGACCAAAAAGCTCAAAAGTATAAAGTACAATCAAAGTGGTTCCAATTATTGATGAGAAACGTCTCAAAATTTCAAGAGTACAAGACGCGAAACGAAAAATACAAGATATTAAATTGTACGTAAGGACGTTCGAAAAACCGGAACCGGGACCAGAGTCATCTCTCAACGCTCGACGCAACGGACTAAAAATTACAAGTCAACTATGCACATGAATATAATATAATATATAATTAATTCTTAAAATTAATATATATATATTATATTATATATTATAAACGTCGGCAAACAAGAAAACAAACTTATGTGAGCTAGTACCTACCTCCATGAGATCGCGTGGACTGTAGGCTTGTTTTCCATGCGATCGCATGGGCCACTTTTTGTGGCCACATGCCTATAAATTTCGCGGTTTTGCTCGAACTTTAACACATCTTTTTCCTTTCATCTATCAACGTATATATATTTATATTTATATTATAATTTTAATTTTAATTTTAAATTCTAATAATAAGGTATGTTAGCGAATGTTGTAAGGGTATAAGTCGAAATTCTGTCCGTGTAACGCTATGCTATTTTTAATCACTGTAAGTTATGGTTAATGTTATTTTTAATTTAATGTCTCGTAGCTAAGTTATTATTATGCTTATTTAATGCCGAAGTAATCGTGATGTTGGGCTAAATATTAAAATTGGGTAATTGGGCTTTGTACCATAATTGGGGTTTGGATAAAAGAACGACACTTGTGGAAATTAGACTATGGGCTATTAATGGGTTTTATATTAACTAAATGATACCTCGTTGATTTAATATATAGACTTATAATTTGACGTATTTATATATAACCACATATGCTTGACTGGGTACGGTGGGCGGGATATCTATAAATACCAATAATTGTTCCTTTTACCGGACACGGAACTGGATTAATAGTTAATAGACTTGTTGAAACAGGGGTGGATTACATTCAAGGGTAATTGGTGTAATTATTAACAAAGTAGTAAAACCTTGGACTACACGCAGTCGATAACCTGGTGTATTCATTAAACAAAGTATTAAGACCTTGTTACAATTCGAATCCCCAATTAGTTGGAATATTTAACTTCGGGAATAAGAATAATTTGACGAAAACTTTCGCACTTTATGATTATGACTGATGGACTATTATAGACAAATCTGTATGGACATATCAAATAATCCAGGACAAAGGACAATTAACCCATGGGAATAAACTAAAAATCAACACGTCAAACATCATGATTATGGAAGTTTAAATAAGCATAATTCTTTTATTTCATATTTAATTGCACTTTTAATTATCGCACTTTTATTTATCGCAATTTCATTATCGTTATTTACTTTACGCTTTAAATTAAGTTATATTTATATTTTACATTAGGTTTTAACTGTGACTAAAGTTTTAAAATCGACAAACCGGTCATTAAACGGTAAAAATCCCCTTTATAATAATAATACTACTTATATATATTTTTGTATTTTTACAATTATAAGTTAAAACTAATATAGCGTTAAGCTTGTTTAAAAGATCCCTGTGGAACGAACCGGACTTACTAAAAACTACACTACTGTACGATTAGGTATACTGCCTATAAGTGTTGTAGCAAGGTTTAGGTATATCCATTCTATAAATAAATAAATATCTTGTGTAAAATTGTATCGTATTTAATAGTATTTCGTTGTAAAAATAATACTATTTCCTAGCACACCTCGCACACATCAAAAGCATATTGCTTCTTCAGGAGACTTGGTTTGCGGGATCTTTGAAGTAGAAGAGTTAGCAATACCCTTAGGTTTAGGTTTGAAGTTGGACGTGCCAACCTTACCCTTGCCCTTGTTCTTGCCCTTTGTTTTGTTTTTCTTCTTCTTGATCCCACCTTCACGAATGGGTAGAACAGTAGTTGCGGGTTTAGCTTTGGCCATGTTAGCCTCAGCAGTTTTCAACATGCCATGGAGCTCCATGATTATTTTCTCCATATTGTTCATATTATAGTTCATAATGAATCCTTCATATGCACTAGTCAGCGAGTTCAGGATAAAATCCGTTGCAAGCTCCTGACTTATGGAAAAACCAAGGCGCTCCAGTCGGTCTATGTACCCTTTCATTTGTAGTACATGGACACTAACGCTACTTCTCGTTGCCATTTTACAAGATACGAGAGCTTTCACGGTGTCAAACCTTTCTTGCTTTGCTTGTTGTTGGAACATGTCTTTAAGTTGGTTAAGCATGTCATACGACCCTAAGCTCTCCATGCCCTTTTGGAGCTCCGGAGACATGGTCGCCAACATCAAGCATGCTACCTCATTAGACTCGGAACGACGTTTTTCAAACTCGTCCATAGCCGCTTGAGTTGCTCTCGATCCGGGTTCTGCCGGTAAGGGTTCCTCAATTTCCCTGATCTTTCCTTCCATCCTAAGAGCAATTCTTAGGTTGCGAAGCCAGTCCATGTAGTTCAAGCCTGTAAGCTTGTCCTTTTCGAGGAGCCCTTTAAGGCAGACTTTAGTGATTGATGACGGAGTGGGATTTGTGTTTGTTGCAGACATCTATAATATTTTTAAAGTAAGTTGTATTAGTTAGTTTGATATGTTTAATCCTTGTTAAGATAATTACCCAAGTGTGTTTAATATTCAAACAATTATAATTAACAAGGTTAAGATCCATATTTCACTTATGGTAATGATGGGTTTACCGCGAATCGCCAATCATAAGCTATTTAGGTAGGTAACTATATTACCAATTTCATCCATTATGAAATTCTTAGGTTCTGCAAGATTTAGTGATAATCAATTATTTCACTTGGCATTTTAATCCCTTCTACACTAATCCTTACTCGTGGCGTGTTTGCCGCGAACCACGATTTCAGATTGTAAACCGTCCGTGATAGATACACGTGAAATCCGGCCCAAGACTCTCGGGTATCGCAAAATTCACCTCACCCTTCCCAACACCCAACTAAAGTCCGGCCCAAGACTCTCGGGTATCGCGAACTCTAACAGGTAGAAGGTTCGGATGTGTGTACTACTCATGGGTAGCGTAAAGTTTACATTAAAAACGGGGTTTTGTTTTCTTTCAGCAAAAGTAGTTTATTCCATTTTAAAACATTTGCTAATTATGTATTGCGTGTTGCGTTTGTTAAACTAATTTTAACCAAACCATTTTAAGTGAGTATTGTATTTTGTTTCTATACTAATTTTCTAGCTAGCATGGCATAGACAAATAAGAACACAATAATAATCATGACACGCAATTATCGGTAGTATGCCTTGAGTCCTATGCGTTTTTCCGGTGAGCCAACACACGGAAAAACATGGTCAACTAGGGACATAACCTTGTGTGAGAATTGGCTCCCACTAAAACCGCTATCTCCATTATATGCTCGGATGGGCCGCCTTGTGAACATCGTTTTCTTGATTCCAATCTTGGTTGCATTATCTTACAAAATAACTATTCTATTTTCTATACTATTACAAATACAATATAAATAGAAAGACGACATGCAAGTCGTTTAATAAATTATTACATTTATCCCGAATAAATAATAAACACGACATGCAAGCCGTTTAATAAATTATTACATTCATCCCGAATAAATAATAAATTAAATCATACAACCAAACATCCACACAAGGGTCTTATTGAGGCAGATACTACCGATTTCATACAACAATCACATACATAACAAATGGAGTGCCAAATATCCATTTTCATGAAACATGTTTCGATAAGGATTGATTTAAACACTTAATGGCACACAAAATAATCAATCCTTGTTTACATAACTTATGTATGTATGTAAACCCACTTCATATTTGTAAGTATGATTTTCATGCCAAAATCATTGATAATGCTAAAAACGAACATATATTTCATAGCATTATTCTTCAAGAAAGACAAGCTTTTAGTTGCAATTGTTCTATTTAAAAGTGATATTCGTTTAAATAATAAAAGGTGAAGACAAAAGACAGATTCGACGAATTGAAGACGCAAACGACCAAAAAGCTCAAAAGTACAAAATACAATCAAAGAGGTTCCAATTATTGATAAGAAACGTCTCGAAATTACAAGAGTACAAGATTCAAAACGCAAAGTACAAGATATTAAATTGTACGCAAGGACGTTCGAAAATCCGGAACTGGGACCAGAGTCAACTCTCAACGCTCGACGCAACGGACTAAAAATTATAAGTCAACTCTGCACATAAATATAATATAATATTTAAATAATTCTTATAATTATTTATATATTATATAAATAATAAAAATCCATCGGCAAGAAAGACTCCAAAGTTGGTGAGCTGTATTTTCAAACTCCGCGACTCGTGGAGTTTGAAGGCAAAAATTGCCGCGAGTCGCGGAGTATCCCTGAACTCAATTCCCTATAAAGCCAACCGAATTCTGATCATTTTTCACAACATATATATCCATCCTCTCTATATCTATACGTAAATATTTATATTTATATTTTAATTTTAATTTTAATTTTAATCCTAATAATAAGGGTATGTTAGCGAATGTTGTAAGGGTGTAAGTCGAAATTTTGTCCGTGTAACGCTACGCTATTTTTAATCATTGTAAGTTATGTTCAACCTTTTTAATTTAATGTCTCGTAGCTAAGTTATTATTATGCTTATTTAATCCGAAGTAATCATGATGTTGGGCTAATTACTAAAATTGGGTAATTGGGCTTTGTACCATAATTGGGATTTGGACAAAGGAACGACACTTGTGGAAATTAGACTATGGGCTATTAATGGGCTTTATATTTGTTTAACTAAATGATAGTTTGTTAATGTTAATATAAAGATTTACAATTGGGCGTCCCTATAAATTACCATATACACTCGATCGGACACGATGGGCGGTGTATTTATATGTACGAATAATTGTTCATTTAACCGGACACGGGAATGGATTAATAGCCACTAGAATAATTAAAACAGGGGTGAAATTATGTACAAAGACACTTGGTATAATTGATAACAAAATATTAAAACCTCGGGTTACACTCAGTCGACATCCTGGTGTAATTATTAAACAAAGTATTAAAATCTTGTTACAGTTTAAGTCCCCAATTAGTTGGAATATTTAACTTCGGGTATAAGGATAATTTGACGAGGACACTCGCACTTTATATTTATGACTGATGGACTGTTATGGACAAAAACCAGACGGACATATTAAATAATCCAGGACAAAGGACAATTAACCCATGGGCATAAAACTAAAATCAACACGTCAAACATCATGATTACGGAAGTTTAAATAAGCATAATTCTTTTATTTCATATTTAATTTCCTTTATTTTATATTTAATTGCACTTCTAATTATCGCATTTTTATTGTTATTGTATTTAATTGCACTTTTAATTATCGTACTTTTTAATTATCGCAAGTTTATTTTATCGCATTTTTATTAATCGCAATTTCATTATCGTTATTTACTTTACGCTTTAAATTAAGTCTTGTATTTATTATTTTACATTTGGTTTTAACTGCGACTAAAGTTTTAAAATCGACAAACCGGTAATTAAACGGTAAAAACCCCCCTTTATAATAATAATATTACTTATATATATATTTGTATTTTTACAAAAGTAAACTAATATAGCGTTAAGCTTTGTTTAAAGATTTTTCCTGTGGAACGAACCGGACTTACTAAAAACTACACTACTGTACGATTAGGTACACTGCCTATAAGTGTTGTAGCAAGGTTTAAGTATATCCATTCTCTAAATAAATAAATATCTTGTGTAAAATTGTATCGTATTTAATAGTATTTTCTGCTAAAATTTAATAGTATTATATACACTCCGCTACCACATCAAGTATTTTTGGCGCCGCTGCCGGGGAACCGCTTAAAAGCCGGAAGCGCAACGATAATATAAAAAAAAAAAATTTATTTTTAGTTTACTTTTATAAAAATACGTTTTTGTAAAAAATTTACGTTTTTTTTTATTATTCGAAAATATAAAAAGAAAAACAAAAATATAAGTATTTTTAAGATTTTGTTAAATATTTAAGTTTTATAAAGTTTCTTTATTTTTATATAAGTTTTATTTAAGTATTTTGTTTTTATTTAAAACATAAAAAAAAACCGAAAAAAATAAAATAAAATATATATATAAATCTAGTTTTACGATTTTTATTTATAAAATTATAAAGTAGTTCTATTTTTATTTTAGTTTTTAAATATAAGTTTTTATTATATAAATATTTAGATTTTAAAACAGAAAAATATAAAACAGAAAATATAAAAAAAAAAGTCGAATTTCAAAACTGTACCAGAGTTGAATTTTGGAACCCCGCAACTCGCGGAGTTTGCTGCCTCGACTACCGCAACTCGCGGAGCTACCCTGACACCGACAGAAACCCTAATCTGCATTTAATTACGGGTAATTATTAATTATTATTAATTATTATTAACCCTAATTAATTATTATTATTATAATTAGTTTTACTTTTTATTTAATTTATATTTTAGTTAAATTAGTTTAATTAAATTGTAAAATTAATAGTTTTAATAAATAAATAATATAAAAATAATATTTTTATAAAAATTGTACTTTTTACAACTTTTTGTATATTTTTATATTTTGTCCCTTTTCAATCGTTTTAACGTAATATTTGTATTTTTAGCTCATATTTAGTTTTAAACTTAGTTTTTGCCATAGTTATTTTTACTTCTAAATTTTTAGGCTTTGCCGTAAAATCCCTTAAGTGCTTTTTCTTTAGACTAAGATTTAGGTGCTTTAGAATTTTGCGACGCCTTTTTAAGTTTTAGTTTCTTTTTAAGTTATTTTCATTTGGGATTTAGTTTTTCCTGTAAGCTTTAATATTTTTAGACGACTTTTACCTATGTATCAATTATCATTCCAATTAGTAATCTCAATTTGCGATTATAATTTTAAGTTAGTTGTAGTAATAAGGTTAGGTTAGTCAAGTGTTTTTAAGTTTTATAAGTTTCTTTTATTTTTCCGTCACCTTTTATTTTTCAACCATTTTTCTTTTTCGACCTTTTTCGACGAGCTCTTTTTCTTTTTTATTTCTCGCTATCCTAGTTTTTAGGACATAGTTTTTTTTTTTAATCTACTTCTTATCTAAATTTCTTAAAATTACGAAAATTTATTTTAAGTGGTTAAATTGATAGACATCAAAATTTTCTGGTTCGTAGTAATAGTTGGATTTGTATGTGGACCGGGTTATTGGAGCCAAACAGTCCTCAATTATATTGAGACCAAACGAATCCTGCCCCTCTGCTGCATCTTTTGGCTATTCGAAACGTGGGCAAAATCAGAAAAGTCTATTGATTGGATAACTTATTATAATTTTTTTTTCCTTTTAAAAACTAATAGGATATTCAGTGAATGCACCGAGCAAGACGTTCACCACCTTTTGTACGTTCACCACCTGTAACTAGATCAAGACATTTAGCAAATATTACCACCGTTGATTTTTCTTTAGAATCGTCATCCAGTCGACCAAGTACTCCAGTTCAAATTTCCGATAATCCATTTTTTGAACCCGACCTCACAATTGAGAATCCGGAGAATATTCAGGAACGATTCGTAGATCCTGAACCACTAAACTTTCCTCCGGAACCACCAATCATTCAAACAGAGATTGTTGAGGAACGAACCATAAAATCAGAATCCTCTAGTGATTCCGATTCAACAAATTCAATTATGGAAGTAACAGAACCTTTAAGTATGGAAGACCGAATGAGAGCTAAACGCACTGACCAAGGTCACGCAATTACTCATACAGACATTAATGCGCCAGATTATGAAATCAAAGGACAAATTCTACACATGGTGACTAATCAATGCCAATTTAGTGGTGCGCCGAAGGAAGATCCAAATGAACATCTACGTACCTTTAATAGGATCTGCACACTATTTAAAATCCGAGAAGTTGAGGATGAACAGATATATCTCATGTTATTTCCCTGGACTTTAAAGGGAGAAGCCAAAGATTGGTTGGAATCGTTACCTGAAGGGGCGATTGATACATGGGACGTTTTAGTTGAAAAATTTCTTAAACAATTCTTTCCTGCATCTAAAGCCGTAAGACTTCAAGGAGAAATTGTTACGTTCACACAGAAGCCGAATGAAACTCTATATGAGGCGTGGACTAGATTTGGAAAGTTGTTAAGAGGATGTCCGCAACATGGTTTAGACACCTGTCAAATAGTACAAATATTCTACCAAGGATGCGACATCACTACAAGGAAAGACATAGATATAGCAGCTGGTGGTTCTATTATGAAGAAAACCGAAACTGATGCTTACAAAATTATTGATAACACTGCTTCCCACTCACATGAGTGGCACCAAGAAAAAGATATCGTTAGATCATCTAAAGCAGCTAGAGCCGATTCTAGCCATGACTTAGATTCCATTTCCGCAAAGATAGATGCTGTCGAGAGACGAATGGAAAAGATGACTAAGGATATTCACTCAATACGAATTAGTTGTGAGCAATGTGGAGGACCACATTTGACAAAAGATTGTCTCAGTATTGAATTAACAATGGAACAAAGAGAGAATATTTCATACATAAACCAAAGACCTGGAAATAATTATCAGAATAATTATCAACCGCCAAGACAGATTTACAATCAAAACCAGAATTATAACAGAAATATTCCATACAACAACCAACAAGGTCCTAGCAATCAACAAGTATCCAATAATAATTACAATCAGCAAAGACCTAATTTTCAAAACAAACCACCACAACAAACCGATGATAAAAAGCCGAATTTAGAAGATATGATGACGAAGCTAGTTGAAACTCAAACGCAATTTTTCACATCTCAGAAACAAACTAATGAACAAAATGCTCAAGCATTTAGAAATCAACAAGCTTCTATTCAAAATCTGGAACAAGAAGTAAGTAACCTAGCAAGGTTAATAGGTGAAAGAAAACCGGGAAGTCTACCTAGTGATACAAATGCTAACCCCCAGAATGAAAAAGCTAAAGCCATTACCACAAGAAGTGGTACAACACTTAAACCACCTGAAATACCTGTAACTTCTGATGAAGCTATTCCTACTCCACAAGAACCACAACCTAATCAAGATAAGGAAAAAGAACCGGTAATTGAAAAGATTAATGAAGATAACACAGTTAAGGCTAAACCTTATGTTAAACCATACCAACCACCACTTCCTTACCCGAGTAAAATGAAGAAAGAGAAACTTGAAGCCGAGCAATCCAAATTCTTGGATATGTTTAAACAGATAAATGTAAATCTTCCTTTCATTGATGTGATTTCAGGAATGCCTAGATATGCTAAATTCTTGAAAGATCTAATCTCAAATAGAAAGAAAATGGAAGAACTCTCGGCTGTTACCATGAATGCTAATTGTTCAGCAGTGCTGTTGAATAAGATACCAGAAAAACTATCTGATCCAGGAAGTTTCACAATTCCATGTTTTCTGGGTAGTCTTAGTTCAATAGAAGCATTGGTAGACTTAGGTGCTAGTATAAATCTAATGCCGTATTCACTATACGCTAAACTAGACCTTGGAGAATTGCAACCAACCAGAATAAGCATACAACTAGCCGATAGATCAATAAAATATCCTAGAGGGATAATGGAGAACATGCTAGTTAAAGTTGGTACTTTAGTATTTTCAGTAGATTTTGTTGTTCTGGACATGGAAGAAGATTCTCAAGTTCCTCTCATATTAGGAAGACCATTCTTAAACACGGCTAAAGCAATGATAGACGTGTTCGGTAAGAAATTGACCCTAAGTATAGAGGATGAGAGTGTTACCTTTTCAGTTGAAAGAGCAATGCAACAACCACAATCTGCAGATGATACATGTTATTATATTCAAACTATAGATGCACATGCAGAATTATTAGAAGAATTTCCAGAATTACAAGGAACAGGAGAATGTTCTTTAGGAGAAGGAACAGAACAAATTAATGAAGCTGAAATGTTAGCTACACTTATAGCTAATGGACATGAACCAACAACAGAAGAAATTCAAATGCTAAAAGAAGAAGACAGATATCGATACAAATCATCGATAGAAGAACCTCCGAAATTAGAGTTAAAGCCACTTCCAAACCATTTGGAATACGCTTATTTACATGGTGAATCTGAATTACCTGTAATAATATCGTCTTCTCTTACTGAAAATGAGAAATCATAACTCATTTCTGTGTTGAAAGCTCATAAACCAGCCATTGCATGGAAGATTCATGATATTAAAGGAATAAGTCCTTCGTATTGCACACATAAAATCCTTATGGAAGAAGGTCATAAAACGTATGTGCAACGCCAACGAAGACTAAATCCTAATATGCAAGATGTAGTTAAGAAAGAGATTATTAAACTGCTAGATGCAGGTCTAATTTATCTAATCTCTGATAGTCCATGGGTAAGCCCAGTTCAATGCGTGCCTAAGAAGGGTGGCATGACTGTCATTACAAATGAGAAAAATGAGCTTATTCCTACTAGGACCGTAACAGGATGGCGTGTATGTATTGATTATAGAAAATTAAATGACGCCACCAGAAAAGATCACTTTCCCTTACCTTTCAAAGATCAAATGTTGGAAAGATTAGCCGGAAACAGTTACTATTGTTTTCTTGATGGTTTTTCCGGATATTTTCAAATTCCAATAGCACCCGAAGATCAAGAGAAAACCACATTCACGTGCCCTTATGGTACTTTTGCTTACAAACGCATGCCATTTGGACTTTGCAACGCCCCTGCAACCTTTCAAAGATGTATGATGGCGATTTTTCATGACATGATAGAAGAATGCATGGAAGTTTTCATGGATGACTTTTCAGTCTTCGGTGATACATTTGAATCATGTCTAGCTAATCTGGAACGAATGCTTATTAGATGCGAACAATCAAATCTAGTACTTAATTGGGAGAAATGCCATTTCATGGTTAAAGAAGGCATCGTTCTTGGTCATAAAATTTCAAAAGAAGGAATTGAAGTGGATAGAGCTAAAGTAGATGTAATTGCTAAACTTCCACATCCCACCAATGTTAGAGGAGTTAGGAGTTTTCTAGGGCATGCCGGTTTTTACCGACGTTTCATAAAAGATTTTTCTAAAATTGCCACTCCTATGAATAAACTCCTAAAAAAGGATGCTCCATTCATCTTTTCCGATGAGTGTATCAAATCTTTTAATATTCTTAAAGAGAAACTCACTAATGCGCCGATCATGATAACACCAAATTGGAATCTACCATTTGAACTAATGTGCGATGCAAGTGATTTTGCAATGGGAGCCGTTTTAGGACAAAGGATTGAAAAACGATTTCAACCTATATATTATGCTAGTAAGACGTTACAAGGAGCACAAACGAACTATACAACTACTAAAAAAGAACTCCTTGATATTGTCTTTGCTTTTGACAAATTTCGATCATATCTCGTTCTAGCAAAAACGGTGGTCTATACCGACCATTCTGCTGTTAGATACCTATTTTCAAAACAAGATGCTAAACCAAGATTAATCCGTTGGATCTTACTCTTACAAGAGTTTGATATTGAAATCCGAGATAAAAGAGGAGCAGAAAATCTCGCCGCTGATCATCTTTCTCGTCTTGAAAATCCCGAATTAGAAGTTCTAAATGAATCGTCCATACAAGACAACTTTCCTGATGAATATCTATTGAAGATAGATTATAAAGAAATTCCATAGTTTGCAGACTATGCAAACTACTTAGTTTGTGGATTCCTTGAAAAAGGATTATCGTACCAAAGACGAAAGAAATTCTTCAGTGATATAAAACACTATTTTTGGGAAGATCCACATTTGTTTAAAAGTTGTCCCGATGGAATAATACGCCGATGTGTATTCGGAGATGAAGCCAGTTAAATATTAAACCATTGTCACACAGGACCAACAGGAGGGCATTATGGGCCTCAACTAACAGCAAGAAAAGTTTATGATGCTGGATTCTATTGGCCTACAATTTACAAAGACGCACACCTTCTTTGCAAATCCTGTGATGCTTGTCAAAGGGCCGGAAAAATAAGTCAACGTGATGAAATGCCACAAAATGTCATCCAAGTATGTGAAGTATTTGACATTTGGGGTATTGACTTTATGGGTCCATTTCCAAAATCTCATAATAATCTATATATACTCGTAGCCATTGATTATGTATCTAAATGGGCGGAAGCACAAGCTCTCCCAACTAACGATGCACGAGTTGTAGTCAACTTTTTAAAACATCTTTTTGCAAGATTTGGAACACCGAAAGCTTTAATAAGTGATCGGGGTACTCATTTCTGTAATAATCAACTTGAGAAAGTTCTTAAAAGATATGGAGTAACTCATAAAATCTCCACCGCATATCATCCACAAACAAGTGGACAAGTTGAAAATACCAACCGAGCTTTAAAACGTATTCTAGAGAAAACCGTAGGATCAAATCCGAAGGAATGGTCCATTAAATTGGAGGATGCACTCTGGGCTTTTAGAACAGCCTACAAAACTCCAATTGGAACCACACCTTTTAGACTTGTTTATGGAAAAGCATGTCATCTTCCAGTAGAAATTGAACACAAAGCATTTTGGGCTTTGAAGACATGTAATCTTGATTTACATGAAGCCGGACGTCTACGATTAAGTCAACTAAACGAATTAGAAGAATTAAGACATGAAGCATACGAAAATTCGTTAATCTATAAAGAAAGAACGAAGAAATGGCATGATAAAAGAATCAGAAGTTCAAAAGAATTTAAAGAAGGAGACAGAGTTCTTCTTTTCAATTCACGATTCAAGCTATTTCCTGAAAAATTGAAATCAAGATGGTCTGGACCATTCATAGTTAAAAGAGTTTTTCCATACGGAACAATAGAATTGATAAATTCAAATGGGATTGAATTTAAAGTTAATGGTCACAGAGTTAAACACTACATAGATAGTCCGATGGAAGTCGACAACGAAGTTAATCACAATTTCGACACCACAGCTAACTAAGTGTGGGGAGAATCAAGTCTTTAAAGGATAATATGTATTTCTGTTAGAGTTAGATTGTCTGTTTTCGTGTAGTTCTCGAAAATGGAACCCGAATGGTCTTTCCCTAGCAGACCCTAAAGAACTAGTCTTCTCCCCCCATTCTGAATTTTTTTTTTTTTTTAGGTTTTTACAAAATGAAGACTGCCTGTGAACTAAACCATGGTCTAATGCTACACGCTTTGATCACTAAACGTAATAATGACACACTACCGAGTGAAATAGTATCAGTAATCAGAGAAAGATTGGACGGAGTTAGAAAAGAATCCAGATGCGAAGATAATAAGTTACAATTTGGTAAAGGAAAATCAAAATCCGCAGCGAAAAGAAGAGCACGACACCTAAAAAGATGTCACAAATGCGGAAATGGTCACATGGAGGTAAATGTTCAAATAATCAAACCTATTCAAACACCGAATTTGTTACTTTATGCAGAGACGAACCGTTCATATGTTTAGAAGAAAAGACACTGAATGCTCGAGGTTACGCCTATGTAGCCATGGAAAACCAATTAAACCGACTATCTTATAAATTGGATAGATCATATAACTAAGAATACTATCTCACAGGTAAATCTGTACAGTTTTTTTTTATTTTTTTTAATTTTTATTTTTAACCTTTTGATAATAAACGCTAATTTGTTCGCTATAAAGTATTAAATTGGTATTGAATAAAATTAGGTTTGGCGACCGAAATTATTGATATCATTCAAAAATTTATTACATCACTGTGAAATTTAATGTTTATTCTTAAGGTATAAATATCTTTAATCAATCAACCCAAAATATTTCAAAAATTCGTCATGAGTTAAATTAGGTCTTGGAACCGAAATTACTTTACCGAAAAGAGGGGCGCATATTTTTGATAATATTTGATTGATTAAAGTGGGATAAAAATCCAAAAAGATTTTTAATTTTATTTTTACCATGTTTTTAAAATTAATATATAAATCTTAAATTAATATTGTAAACTTTATAAAATAAATATATTTAAAATTGTAAATATTTGAAAAATTAATATAAGTTTGGTGTCAATTTATAATATGAATTTTTAAATTAAGTTTGGTGTGAATTTTTAATTTTTAAAATATAAATTTTATTTTTTATGCATTTTAAATTGTAAAGTTTGGTGTGAATTTTTAATATTAATTTTGAATTTTATATTTAAGTTGTGTGAATTTAAAAACAAAAATTTACTTTATCTCATTAAGTTAAAAATATGATTTTTAAAATTCTTCGTAAGTTGAAGACTAGGTCGTTGAACCGAAATTGCTTTACCCGAGGGAGGGACGAGAACTTTTATTATCATTATTTTTAATCTTATTGAATTAAAGTATGCCAAAAACATTAAAAACCCCCAAAAATCTTAGCTTTTAAAACAATCGCTACAAAAAGACAAATTTTAAAATTTTGTCGAGGGACGGACTAGGACATCGATCCGAAACGACATCGTCCTAAATAACAAGGGAAACAAAATTTTAAAATTAATTACTTAATTGTTTTAATTAGTATAAGATATAAATAAAAAATAAATAAAATAAAAAAAATAACAAACTCCGCGACTCGCGGAGTTTGAAGGTTTAAACCCCGCGACTCGCGGGAGGACCAAAAATCAGAAAAAAAATAAAAACGCAGAACTGATCAGTTGCACACCACAAACACACCAAATACTGCGAAATACTGCGCAAAAACCCCGCAAAAACACCCCCAAAATCACAATTTTTAACCGTTAATCATCAAATCTTTTACTAAAATCATGTTGAGAAGGATGCTATCAAGGAATTACTCAAGAAAAACGGTAAATTTCTACACCTAAACACCATTTAATCCGAAAATTAGTGTTCTTGAGCAATTTTTTCCCCAATTTGATTTTGATGCTTTTTAGTGTAATTATGCTTAAATTGCTTATGTATTATGCTTGTATAACCTAGATTGATGCTATTTAACATGATTAGAAGCCTTAAACTTCAAATTTTGAGTAATCTAGGGTTTGTGTTCTTGAGCAAATTTGGGCCTTTTTGATATAAACAGGTTATGGCCGATTTTTGTCATGAATTGTTGCTAAATTAAGTAGTGTAACATGTTTAGGTAGTTAAATGATCCAAACTTGAGCCTAAACATGATTTTGAGAATTAAAGTGGATTTTTTCAAGTCTAAAAATTCATGAACTTGATTTTTGAGAGATAATGCCATTTGAAACTTGTTTAATTGCTAGTAATGATTATTTTGACATGTTATTTGAGTTGAATGCTTATGAACTTGGCGAACATTTTCGTATATGCTTATTTGAAAAAGTGTAGATTTGATGAAAATATGAAAATGAGCTTAAGTTTGATATAAATTGATCATGTCATTGTAATTATTTTGATTGATGATTTTGCTGACACTAATGCATATTTGAATGCACAAAAATTGTGTTTGATGTGTTTTGCAGACTAAAAGGGGTGAATCTTCATCCCATGCTGAGAATGCGGAACAACAGGAGGTGGATAACTACTACAAGCAAGATATACCTCATCCAGTCATGACATTTTCTGATATGCACTTGGAAAATTTGCACCCGAACCTGAGATTTGACAGACTTTGGATAGATTATCCAAAATGCCAAAGGGGTTTGCATACTCTTCATTCTAAAGTTGTTGAGGTACCTAGGGTCATAGAATGGGGACCATTAGAAGCTGTAGAATTGGCCGGGCCAATTAGGAAATTACTTGCACAGAGGTATGGTAATTCTACTTTTAACGACTGGGTACGTTTATTCACCATGCGTAGACCTGTATATAAAGTATGGTGTGAAGAATTGTTGTGTAGTATAGAATTAAATGATCGGGTAGCTAGTTTAACCGATCAATCTTTTATTAGATTTTTGTTAGGAGGTTCGATGCGCCACATGTCTTTACTAGACATGGCTCAGGCTTTACGTATATATACGCCTGAGGAGTTAGCATCTGCCGATTGTAGAGGGTTGATACTAAATGGTAGAAAGATAGATGAAAATTTTGATACACAAGGTGTATGGAGTCAAATGACAAGCCATCACCGATTCAAAGGGAGAAATTACTCTTATTTGGATATAGATAGAGCTGAATTAAGAGTGATTCATAGGTTTTTAGCTAATTTGATTACACAAAGAGGTAAGAACAAGGAAAAGGTAAATGAACAGGATTTGTTTTACCATATGTGTATTCGAGACCCACAAAGCGCTGTAAGTATACCTTATTGTGTGGGTTATTATTTATCAGGTATGGTTAGGGGGATGAGACCGCATAGCATAATAGGAGGTGGTATTTTTATTACTTTGATTGCTGAATATCTCGGTGTGGATATAAGTCGGGGGGGATTATTAGTCGAAGAACCAGAACCTCGCGATACAATAGGTTTAAATGTATACCATGGTGCGAAAGTTTTGAAGAGGCGAAATAACGCCGCAGTACAATACCATGGTAGACATCCACAGGTTGAGAGAAACCAACAGCAAGGTAATGTAGGAGGGGGAAATGAAATGCAAGAAATGCAAAGGTTTATAGCTTCACAGGAGTACGAAAATGCTAGACAGAGAGCATTTGAAGATTGGCAAGTTCATCAAAACCAAATCATAGCTCATTGCCAACATATAGGTAGAAACTATATTCCTACTCCAAAACCCATATTCCCTCCCTGGTCTATAGAGATGCAACCACCGTATCCTACATATAACCCAGCCGAAGCATTCTATAGAACCTATGGTTATGCATGGAACCCCTATTGGTATCAGTATCATCCCTAGTCTACTTAGTTTTATTTATTTTGTAATTTGTAATGTTGATACGTTTAATACTTATGTTAATATTGTAATAGTTTTTATAATTTTCTAACTTTTATTCTTAGATTTTAATAATTTTTGAATGTGGGGTAATATACCAAACTTCAAAAATATGTATATATGTTTGCAGTTTATCTTATGTACACAACAGGGTAAAACAACGCATTTTCAAAGACTGACATTAAGTTCAGCAAAAGCAACTAATTTTGACGACAAGATGCAAAATATATGTGAAATAACAACAAGACGGAATGAGCAAATGATGTGCACCATTTATCATTCAGCAAACAAACGCCAATATATTTGGAAACTTTGGTAAAATTTAATCATTTTCACACAAATCACCCTCAATAATTTAAATTGTTACTGATTTCTTGCAAATGAGGGCATTGCAAGATCTTAAGTGTGGGAAGGGGTTAAATTCTTTCGGATTTTAAAATTTTTATCTTAAACACTGGGTTACCATTAAAAATACTAGTAAAACAGTAGTTGTATTAGAATCTAGTGCTCTCTGATAATAAAGAACAGCCCTAGTCTTATATACTGACTACCCAAATCTAGTAAAATTTTTCAAAATTTTCAATTAAATGAACTCAAAATCATGTTTATACATATTTATGAACGATAAAACTAGGTTTTAACACCGAAATTATTGTAACCTCGGAAAGGACATAAATTGAGAAACAAACCAAAATGTTAAAATTCATTTAAAATGGAATAGAGGACAATAAAAAGGAAAATAAAAGCCAAGTGTGAGAAAATTCTCCAAGTTATTCAAAACATATATCACATATTTTTGTACAAATAACTGAAAATACTTTTGTTTTGGACTAAACTAAAAAGTTTTACCTGATTTACCGTAAGAGAGATGGATTTACACGATGAATCAATTCCATCATTAAAAGGAAGTAAAGTCTTCCGAAAAAGAAACGCGCTTCTTGATTTAAGTCAGGAAGTTGTCGTCCAGACCAGCTGTAGGTTGACGAAAAATCTAGAAAAGTCATCACTAAAATCAGCAGGAAATCCACGGACCTCAGCATTAAACAGGGTCGCCAAGTGGTCAGATTTATCCTAACCATGAGAAGGATTTATCTCGTAAAATGGGGGGCACCATGCAAATTAGCTGGATAAGACTAATGAATCAGATCCCCAGAAAGGATAATCTCCTTAAAAGATCAAAAATCAGCTTTTAAACCTGATATTACTCAATCCTTGAGATTGACCTTAAAGATTGGGAATTACAAACTCATGGAATTCAATGATATCTAAACTCGAGCTTGAACGAGAAAATATTTTGATCAAAATTACAAACCGATTTGTTTTCTGAAAACCCTATTTTCAATGCGTTCATTACCATTGAACGTAAAATCCTAGGAATTCACCTGGAATTCATTAGGTCACCTGAACTAAATCGGGTGTCAACCGTAAGAACGGTGGTTGCATAGCATGGTCAAAGACAGGACCTTGTGCCAGACCGAAAAATTATAAGGATGAGCTTTACTATTGCTCCTACCAAGGATAGTAATTGCGTCTGACACGTTATAGACCATAATTAAAAGCATGTCAGGGGACATTTCCTTAACAGTTGCTTGTTCAACGCTTTCCTTTACAACCGGACGGTAGTTTACCGAAAGGTAATATACGGGACAAGTAAACTGGACGTGTTGCTTTCCAAATACAAGGTTAGCAAATGGGTGACACAAAACCATAAGTTTTGAGCTAAAATTTTCAAATCTGAAACCCACCAAACCCACAAAAATATTTTGCAAACACCGGTGAAGGGTTATTCCGGAAAACTTATCTAGGGTAAAAACTAGATTTAATTTTCAAAAGATCAAATGTTTTCATAAAGATCCAATTTTCTTAATGGATCTAAATTTTTATAGTCATGTGGGACTGTAAACCATATCGTTACTACCATTGTTTATACCGCCGTATAGAAATCACTGATGTACAAAGTGTGAAGAATAAAGAAGTGATTCTAGTATTTCAAGACGATATTGCTTGAGGACAAGCAACGCTTAAGTGTGGGAATATTTGATAATGCTAAAAACGAACATATATTTCATAGCATTATTCCTCAAGAAAGACAAGCTTTTAGTTGCAATTGTTCTATTTAAAAGTGATATTCGTTTAAAAAATAAAAGGTGAAGACAAAAGACAGATTCGACGAATTGAAGACGCAAACGACCAAAAAGCTCAAAATTACAAAATACAATCAAAGAGGTTCCAATTATTGATAAGAAACGTCTAGAAATTACAAGAGTACAAGATTCAAAACGCAAAGTACAAGATATTAAATTGTACGCAAGGACGTTCGAAAATCCGAAACCGGGACCAGAGTCAACTCTCAACGCTCGACGCAACGGACTAAAAATTACAAGTCAACTATGCACATAAATATAATATAATATTTAAATAATTCTTATAATTATTTATATATTATATAAATAATAAAAATCCTTCGGCAAGAAAGACTCCAAAGTTGGTGAGCTGTATTTTCAAACTCCGCGACTCGCGGAGTTTGAAGGCAAAAATTGTCGCGAGTCGCGGAGTATCCCTGAACTCAATTCCCTATAAAGCCAACCGAATTCTGATCATTTTTCACAACATATATATCCATCCTCTCTATATCTATACGTAAATATTTATATTTATATTTTAATTTTAATTTTAATTTTAATTTTAATCCTAATAATAAGGGTATGTTAGCGAATGTTGTAAGGGTGTAAGTCAAAATTCTGTCCGTGTAACGCTACGCTATTTTTAATCATTGTAAGTTATGTTCAACCTTTTTAATTTAATGTCTCGTAGCTAAGTTATTATTATGCTTATTTAATCCGAAGTAATCATGATGTTGGGCTAATTACTAAAATTGGGTAATTGGGCTTTGTACCATAATTGGGGTTTGGACAAAGGAACGACACTTGTGGAAATTAGACTATGGGCTATTAATGGGCTTTATATTTGTTTAACTAAATGATAGTTTGTTAATGTTAATATAAAGATTTACAATTGGGCGTCCCTATAAATTACCATATACACTCGATCGGACACGATGGGCGGGGTATTTATATGTACGAATAATAGTTCATTTAACCGGACACGGGAATGGATTAATAGCCACTAGAATAATTAAAACAGGGGTAAAATTATGTACAAGGACACTTGGTATAATTGATAACAAAATATTAAAACCTTGGGTTACACTCAGTCGACATCCTGGTGTAATTATTAAACAAAGTATTAAAATCTTGTTACAGTTTAAATCCCCAATTAGTTGGAATATTTAACTTCGGGTATAAGGATAATTTGACGAGGACACTCGCACTTTATATTTATGACTGATGGACTGTTATGGACAAAAATTAGACGGACATATTAAATAATCCAGGACAAAGGACAATTAACCCATGGGCATAAAACTAAAATCAACACGTCAAACATCATGATTACGGAAGTTTAAATAAGCATAATTCTTTTATTTCATATTTAATTTCCTTTATTTTATATTTAATTGCACTTCTAATTATCACATTTTTATTGTTATTGTATTTAATTGCACTTTTAATTATCGTACTTTTTAATTATCGCAAGTTTATTTTATCGCATTTTTATTAATCGCAATTTCATTATCGTTATTTACTTTACGCTTTAAATTAAGTCTTGTATTTATTATTTTACATTTGGTTTTAACTGCGACTAAAGTTTTAAAATCGACAAACCGGTCATTAAACGGTAAAAACCCCCCTTTATAATAATAATATTACTTATATATATATTTGTATTTTTACAAAAGTAAACTAATATAGCGTTAAGCTTTGTTTAAAGATTTTCCCTGTGGAACGAACCGGACTTACTAAAAACTACACTACTGTACGATTAGGTACACTGCCTATAAGTGTTGTAGCAAGGTTTAAGTATATCCATTCTCTAAATAAATAAATATCTTGTGTAAAATTGTATCGTATTTAATAGTATTTTCTGCTAAAATTTAATAGTATTATATACACTCCGCTACCACATCAACCATCCAAACAAACATATTAAGTGAATCAAAATATGTTGGAGATTTATTCACTTTTTAACAAGGCATAAAGTCTAAAATTAACAATTTTAATTTTCTCATTTCATGTAAAACATGAATATAATTTATGTACTTTATTTTCCTAAACATTGAATCTTTAATAGTCAACAACAAAGCTACTATTAAAATTTTCGGATTTTGGACAGATTCATACATCAACTTTAAATGGTCATATCTTACTCATTTCTAATCCGTTTTCGATGAATTTTTTTGCTTTCAAATTTAAGTTCTTTCAGTTAGCTTTCAAATGCAATTGGCTTCATACGAAAATATTGAGTTTAAAGCCTCGAAACAGTCTATCAAAGACAGACTGTTCAAGCTGGAAAAAAAAAACTTTAAAAAATGAGATTAACCATTTAACATTTTGCCAAAACTCAAGATTCAAATGTTATTTAGGAAACATAAATACACAAATCATGATAATAGTTGTGCATTTTTGTTATGCATAATCATCTCCAAAATCATGCACAACACACTCATCAAAACCTATTATCATAGAGTACATTAGTTTGCTAAAACTTGTACAAGATGGCTCGGATACCACTATTAGAGTATGATACAAATTCAAAGCGAGCGGAAGCATTTTTAAAACTTTACAAAATCATACTCTTCCACGGATCATTGTACAAAACTTTGGCAAATAAAACAAATTAACGAAACCGAACAAGAGAAGATTAGAATACAACCTTTGTAGCCTTTTGAAGATCGAATTTGAAAACCCAAAGAAGAGTTCCTCTAAACGGTAGACACCCAAAGTTCCAACCTTGCTTCGATCTATACCTTCTACTTAACAGATATTTTCTTCTTCGTTATTTCCACCAAAAATCGAACCCAATTATAGATTCCAAGTATTTTTGGTTACTTGAAAATAAAAAATAAAAATAGCATTTTTGTATGTGTGTTTTTGTATCTTTTTCATAACTTTTCCAATACCAAGACTTGGTATTATATATTACATAATTGATACAATTAATACATCTAGTACAAATGTAATAAATAAAGATTTGGAAAGATTTGCAAAATCAAATCTTTATATAAAATAAGATTTACAAAATCAAATCATATTTTATAAATCAAATCAAATCTTATATCTTATATAAAATATGATTTGCAAAATCTAATCAAATCTCTACATATTTAGATTTGTATGTATATGTATACACATAAAAAAAACTTACTTAATTTATTAAACCATTAACTAATAATTAATAAATTAATTTCCGATTAAAAGGTATATCAAACAATTTTACGATTGGCCTTTGTGTGTGACCGAATAGGATAAATGGACTTTTATTATTTAATGTCATGGGTATATCTTCGGAATATATGTACCACGGTCAAACCACGGTCGAACTGTAGCCAACCCGAGAACATATTTCCAACAGTTACAAATGAGGAGGGTGAACATCGAAGCTTAGGATTATAATTTACGACAAGTTTCATGACGAATTCATTACCAAAAACGCATTAGTTTTCGATTTCGATTTCATGTTCATAAGTGTCAAAAACGATAAATGTTCTTAACTTTTCTGTAAATTTGTTGTTGTTTTGTTTCTGATTCGTAATTTGTTAGGATCTCCCTATTACAATCATCGTCATCCAGTTAACTAGTCCATCTGTATTTTTTTTTCACGTTGAGAACCCCCTGTATTATCAATTTTGTAAACACCGCCATTTGTGACCACATCATTGTAGTATCTCTCATCACAATATGAATTGTTCAGGACTTCAGGCATTCCTTTCCATCTCCATTTTTAGCATGGTTCCCAATTAAAGGTGTAGTCTTATATTGAATACCGTTTATATGAGATGTCTTTTGTTGATGTGTATGCATACCTGGAGGACTGTAGTAATTCCCATGTACGACTTTCTCATGGATTCCATGTTTGTTAGCTGTTTTCCTTTCAATAGCCATGTATATCCTCAGACTACCCCTCTTGAAAGAATATGTTATTTAGTCAGTTCTAGTTCTTGTCCATGTATATCGATCTCGAGATTCCCAGTCATCCCCATTTTGTACCTGTTTTTCCTCCTCTTGCCATTTTCTATTTTTTCTATTAAACCTCTGTACATGGACTAAAATACCCTTGCGTGATTAATCTTAACGGCCATAATTTAACTTTCGTTAGTACCAAAGTCATCTGTGAGATATCGTAAAAGTTCGAGGTCAATGAAGTTAAAATAATAGTTTAAGGTTATCCACGCCGTTTGGTACAAAGTTAAAGGACCAACGGCGAGATTTTGTCATTTTACAATGATAATGAAATATTATAATTAAATCGATGATGACTAAAATAATATAAAAAAGCATAATAGTTATCACGTTATTATTCATAATAATATTTAATATTTATTAATTCAGTTTGACTATTTTATGCTATGAGGGCACAAAATGAGAAGAATTGATAGCACTCAGAATTTATATTTGTAACTCAAAAATCACCAATTTACTCATTTATATTCACTTATACATTAATATGATTACGATTTTCATTATTTATAGAAAAATATAGTTCATTAATCAATCTTCCGTGACCACCTTTAGACCAATTCTAATGGGGCATCAAAAATTTTCGTCAGATGACATGGAAAGCTAGGTGGCAGGGGTCTGACGCTCCAGACGTTTCTAATGGAGCGTCAGAGCTGACGGAAAAGAGGCGTTAGTCATATATGTGATGGAAATGGGAGAAAGTGTCAAATCCTCTCGAGCCAATCAGATTTTAGCATTAATTTTTATATATTCTTAATTAATATATTTTTATATTCAACACCAATAATATTTTACCACATTATTCACTACAAATTTAACACTTACATTTAACACTCTCCATTAAAAAAATTCACTTCTTGTCCTTGCCACATCACCTTAAAGTGCTTAATCTGCCTTTGACGTCACAGACAAGGTTATATATGGTCTAAGATTCAAACCTGAGACTTATTGTAAAGATGTTAGAAACTTTAACCAATGGATTACCTTGGGATGGTTCAATACAATACAAATGATCGTCCACGTTGATAAGTTTAATGGATTACCTTGGGATGGTTCAATACAATACAAATGATCGTCCACGTTGATAAGTTTGCATTAAATTATAGGTTGTATAGATGAGGAAAAATTGCATGATATAAAGGTTGCATCGTCACTAAAATTAAAGCATTCTTAGCATACTCATTTACGTTGGTTGTTCATCCACTTCCCTTAGTCAAACATTTTCTATTTTTATTAATAGTACTTGCATTCTCATTTCAATTTTCAAATTTTATACATCAACCATGAATTACACACGGCAACGCACCTTTGTTTATCATCTATCAATTCCCATTTTACTTGCAAGCATCCTATTTTTCTCCTCTTCTTCAAACTCTGAAAAAGGTAATCAATTCATTTACTTAGTTCTTTATGTTGTCAAAACACCATTTTTAGTTACTTAATTACTATGATTGTTTTGTAGCTCCTTATGCTACATTTGCGAAAAGCGCAACTCAAGCTCCCGAAAAGGCATCCTACGACTATATAGTAGTAGGAGGTGGAACTTCGGGTTGTGCATCAGCGGCTACACTTTCACAAGGAGCGAAAGTTTTAGTTCTTGAAAGAGGTGACTTGCCGTACGGGATCCCCTTTGTCAATACCATAAACGGCTTTATGGTCACACTTGCCAATCTGGGTCCCACCTCTGCCTCTCAGACATTCGTGTCCACTGATGGGGTGATTAGCCAAAGGGCCCGCGTTCTAGGAGGAGGGTCTGCTTTGAACGCGGGCTTTTTCACCAGGGCTAGTCAAGACTTTGTCTTCAAAGCAGGGTGGGACCCGGCATTGGTGAAGGAGTCATATGAGTGGGTGGAAAAGAAAGTGGCATTTAAGCCAAAGGTTTTGGCGTGGCAAGCTGCGGTCAGGGATGGGTTGTTGGAGGCCGGAATATTGCCGGATAATGGGTTTACTTATGAGCATTTATACGGGACTAAAGTTGGTGGTAGCATTTTCGATCAAAACGGGAAGAGACACACGGCTGCCGATTTGTTAGAGTATGCTGATCCAAGTAACATAACTGTTTACTTAAATGCTACCGTGCACCGAATATTATTCAAGACCGAAGGTAACATCATTAATTTCCACATTCGTCACTATATATTGTCTTCTAAATCATGTATCTTCGATTATCATATATCATAGATTTTTTTTATAAGACAGGACCCGAAAGACGAGTTCGAGGTGTTTTGTACGTAGATACGTATGGCAAAAGGCATAAGGCATTATTAAACGAAGGGTCGTTGATGAATGAAGTAATATTATCAGCAGGCACACTTGGGAGCACACAGTTGTTGATGTTGAGTGGTATTGGGCCTTCTGAACATCTAACCGGCCACGGAATCAAGATGGTTTTGGATCAGCCCATGGTTGGACAAGGCTTATCTGATAACCCAATGAATCTGGTACTTATTCCTTCTAAAAAACCAGTTGAAGTTTCACTCATTGAAGTTGTGGGCATTACCCGATTCGGGAGCTTTATTGAATCCATTAGTACCAATATTAACTTGCAATCGATCCATAATATTGGTTCTCAATTTAGACATGTTGTCAACAAGGTTTGTTATTTGCTTTTACTAATAGACAATTGATTGATAATATTTATATTCTAACAAATTAACATTTTTAACAAGTATTGATATTTAATATAATGTATCATTTCAGACAGCAAATCTGGACAAGATCAAATCGATTATCGGACAGCACTTCAACTTTGATCAATCGGGAGTCAACGTAGGTCTAATTCTTGAAAAGGTGATGGGCCCACTCTCTTTCGGGGTTCTTGAGCTCGAAACGAAAAACCCTAGTGATAATCCAAAAGTCACATTTAACTACTTCAAAGATCCTAGAGACCTACAATCATGTGTTGAAGGTATGGAAACCATTATAAAGGTGTTGGAATCGAAAGCATTTTCAAAGTTTCGTGATCCTTTATGGTCGGTACAAGATTTGCTTGATTTGGTTGTTGCTCTACCTCTCAATTTAAGACCTAGACATGTTAAAGCTGCGTTTAACTTAGAGCAATTTTGTAAAGACACGGTGATGAGTATTTGGCATTATCACGGAGGTTGTCAAGTTGATAAAGTTGTGGATCATGATTATAAAGTTTTTGGTGTTGAATCATTGCGAGTTATTGATAGTTCGACTTTGCTTAATTCTCCTGGAACAAATCCTCAAGCTACAATTATGATGCTAGGAAGGTAACTAATTAGTAATAACTATAACTACATATATTGTTACTATATATATGGATTATATATGGCTAATTGCGATTATGAATCTTTCAATTTTATATTACAGGTACATGGGGATAAAAATGCTAAAAGAAAGATCGGCATTAGAGATGAACTGAAGTTGCCAATGTACTAAAATTTTAAACTTATGTTTAGCTTATCACTAGAATTCAAGAATTATTAGTGTATGTTTTGTTTAAGTCGTTACAATGGGAAAGAAAATATAACAAATTGAGATTTAAGTGACAGGTAGTCACTAGCAAAGTAGCAAGTACAGTTAAATGGCAACCTTTTATTTTACATGTTATTGATGTTTATGCTAATTATTAGTACTAGAGTTATTAAACGTGTATATAACACAGTAGAGTTATTTAACGCGTTTATTGCATCTGATAAAAATTACTCCCTTGAACACCTGATTAAAATTACTCCTTTTTCCCGGGTAGTCTAAACATAGAAAACCTTGTACGTTTATTGTATATAAATTTGATTGTTTTATGGTAACATATTTTAATAGTGTACACGAATACATTTTCATAAGAAAAAATTAAGGTACTTCATAGGTAACAGATCAAAGATGGCCTATCCAGCTTTCACAATCACACAGTAAATATTACTAGTATCAACTTAAGATCATATTTTGGCATATGAATGTGTAGAGATAATACTCATCAAAATCAGATAAGTTACAGAAATGGAAATAATGAATTAAGAATCCAAATATACTAGGCCACAAATATAGATAGTATAAAGATGAATGACCAACCTTGTGAAGTTAATATCCTAGTGATCATCACGCAAATGCAACATCTGACCTTAAAATATACTTGACACCTTTTGTAACATTGCGTGATTCATGTAACATGCACTTGGCTCCGTGGATATGAAACAGGGCCATTCCTTGAGTAGGAGTCACCTATAATAAATAAAAGTTTCAAAAAATGATGAAAAAATGTAAATTCTACACGTAATGTAAGAAACGGTTGATTGAAAATGTACCTCGGCTACAAGGCTACTTCTAGGACCATAAAACACAGTTTCACCTCCAACTAATGGTTCACACGAATCATCTGAACCGTTGACATCCGATTTATGTTTAAACTCACCATCACCATTAAGATATATTAGCAAAGTATAATGAGTGTGTTTTCCTTCACCAATATCAACGCTTTCATCAATATGCCGGCCAAAACGTTGATCAACCTTGTACCTGAACAAAAGTCAACTTCCAACATCACAAACAACAACAAAGTCTATTACACGATTGGAAAATTGGATACCTGTAAAGTCTAATATTTGGGTTTAACCCAACAGCAACTTTGCCCCGAATCGTAAGATGAGTAAATAGCTTGTTAAGTCCACATTCCCATAATGTATTAGCAAGAACAGGATCGTTTACAGCTATACGATCATTGTCTCTATAGGCTTCACCATAAGTTGGGCCTAGACTCCCTTGGTGAACAAAACCAATCGATTCTGCAGCTCTTATAAACGCGCTCGATTCAGCAGATGTCAAAAAATTTTGCACCTGAAAACATTAAACACAACAAGAACCAATTACAATATAATAAAAAAAAGGGTTAAGCTACTCAAGGGTAATATACTTTTTTTTGTACCGATGTAGGCTATATACCCAAAAAAAAATACGAATGTAGGTCACATACTTTCAAAAGTGTATCGATGTAAACAAAAGGTAACCTGTTACCGGCTAAACGGGTCCCTTTTATTTACATCGATACACTTTTTAAAAGTCTATTTTGATTCTAACTATTTAGTAATTCACTATTAACGACATCACACACAATTGTACATTCTAGTAACCACCATCACAAATTAATAACTAACGCTATGTACAATTAATTTAATCGAGTTAAAAGAATTATCACAAAATTTAAATTAAGTCTTATCTATTCATGCAATTAAATATAGAACTTATATAACAAGTCTGTATGCCAAGAAATATTAAGCTAAATCTGGCATCCAATGAGCAGAAATATAAACTAAACTTGCGATCAATCGCCCATTTCATTGAGAAATTAGAACATAATTAGACAAATGAATTGATTTGCGAGTAAATAAATTAAGAAAACATACAGTAAAGAGATCGAGATCTTTGAGGCGAGTGATACGGAGATTGGATTTAGGTTTAATCAGTGGCCAATTGGAGTCCGTGCACTTCGATTTCTTCCCGTTTTTCTTTCGATCCCCCATCTTTGTCTTCGTGAACGATGTGATTTTTGGTGGTTGTTAAACCTATTGACCCGTACCCGGTTGAACCGGTTGGTTCATATTTTATTGATTTAAGTTGAGTTCGGATTGATAATTGATGAAAATCCACCTTTTTTTTTTTTTTTTTTTTTTTTTAAACTTCAAACAAAATACACTTTTTTTTAAAAAAATGCCTTTTTACACCATTCGGTAGACAGGATTTCTGTCTACCACATTTATCTGTCGTCTACCATTATTTTTACAAGGTAGTCGACAGTTTTTTTCGACTACTTAATAAATGTGGTCTACTACGTAGTAGACAAAGTTATAAGGCAGTAGACGTAACCCTGGTCTACTACGTAGTAGACGAAGTTATAAGGCAGGGTTACGTCTACTGCCTTATAACTTCGTCTAATATATAGTAGACCACCTTTATTGAGTAGTCGACGAAAAAGCTGTCTACTACTTTGTAAAAATAATAGTAGACGACAGATAAAGGTGGTAGACAGAAATCCCGTCTACCGAATGGTGTAAAAAGACAATTTTTTAAGAAAATTGTATTTTGTTTGAAGCCTTAAAAAAAGTGTATTTTGAACAATTTCCCTAGTTTGATTTAAAAAATATATAAACCGATTTAACTTGGTATTGGGCTTTTGAATAGCCCAGTATAAAGTTATAACGTTATTTGATTATGTTAAAAGGCTGAGTGGTTGTTGGGTTTGTGACTTTGAGGGTGGACACAGTAAGACATATTTTATTTGTTACTTTTACTTATATAAATATAAATATAAATAAATGATAAATGATAAGAATAAAAAATATTGAGATAAAATTATTTTATATTCTTCCTTTATGCATTTAAAATAAAAATATAGGTACAAAGTTATAAAAATTGTAAAATAAGCAAAAAATATTTTGTAGTGATGATATTTTTTAAACTTTTTATATGTGGACTATCAAATTAGTACGGATGAGAGTATGATATTAGTACTGGACTATTCTCTAAAGAAAGTATCGTAAAACTTTGTCATCCTAATATATAACATGCTCGTTACGACTAGTAAGTTGCGAGATTAAGTCATCCGAAAATGCAAAAGACGGCCTTATAACTTGCTAGTCGGGCACTAGCTAGTCTCTCCATGCCGTTTAGGTGAACAGTAGACGTGAGTTTGAATATTTCATGTTCTACAAAAATCACGGTGTTTATCTTTGTTTAGAGTTTTGATAATAGTCACCAATACTTGCTCTCGGTCCGTTGTCACTTGAGTCTTATAAGTATGCTACTAAAAAAGAAAAGATGATGTCGTTCGTCCTTGCAGTAGGTGGACTCTCACTATCGTTGGTTTGGTTAGAGATGTAGGGAAAATGAATTAATGACGAGGAAAAGTACCAAGTAAGAATATTTTAACTACGGTACAAATAACAAGATCACTAAAAAAAACTAGAACGGGAACCTTTAAAATAGGTAAAAATGGCCAAAATGAACACTAGTAAAATAAGTATTTATGTAAATGTACGTTGAATTCCAATGAATATATCGGTCCATTATGTTACTTGTACAGTATATCCTAAATTGAAAAGATATATTGAAAAATAATTATAGTATATTAAATATATGATGAATTTGTAATGTTTACCCAGAACGAAAAAAATCTGGACAGGTCTATTTAGATAAGTTGATGGTCCAAACATACAACTTAGATTAGTAAGATGAAAATATTGGAAACACGACAAAAAAAGAGGGAAAGAAAAACACATGGAAATGTTGGAGACAAGAACGCTCCCCGAGCATCTCATCTCGTTTTACCAATCAGAAAATTCATGTACATGTTTTTTTTTCGTTTTATTCCAAACTTACAAACACAAACATCATATCATGTCATGTGACATGACCAACTGCAATCATTTTCTCATCTTCTAGCCCTCCAATAAAAACTTTAAAAGATTATTCTTATTGTTGAAATGTTTAATGTTTAATTTGAATTTAAATTCTATCGTGGGCGTTGATTCATTAAGAAATTCATCGTTTATATATTCTATTAATTAATAATATCATATCATTGATTTGTTAATAAGAAGTTTAACGACATTCCTTTGGTAACAAATTTTGACCATTAACTAATGTAGGACGGAAGTATTTCTTATTCCAAACTCACTAATCAAAACATCCCAGATAAGTATAAAGGGCTTTACGAGTATCAATTAACCTGCAGTTTGTTATAAAGTTAATGTTATTCAATTCGGACAAATTTAAAATTGGGTTCTTACAGTTGCAGTTGTAGTTCATATTTAATGAGACCAGTCGTCTACCTATAACGTTAATTACACATTCAAACCCGATCACCACCTTAAATTTACATTTCACCTCCCTCAGTTTTAGGTACTAACTGTAAGTTTTTAAGAACATTTACATCTTTACTCCCTGAATTAAGGTCCTCAATGTAACTTTCTATTTCTATTTAACATAATATCTAACAAAAAAAGTTCACCCAATTTTTTGACGAGATCTATATTTTCTTCCGTCGCGAGCTAGGTTTCTTTGTTATCAACGTTCAACTCGTAATAATTTAACAAACAAAACACAACTAACTATATTTGAAATGGAGTTTTGTTTAACGAAAACTATAAAAAAAAAAAAAATTAAATAAATCCAACTTATTATAACGAGTGGATTGTTACAGCAAGTGGCAAATTCATAAGTTGGTAAAGGAAACTAGGGGTGTTCATAAAACCGTCAAACCGTGAAAACCGGCCGGACCGTATCAATTTAATCGGTTTGGTCCAGTTTTTAATGTTGATGGTCCGGCCATCGGTTTGAAAATCGCCAAACCGCAAAACCTGGTTCGGGTACAGTTTTATTAGGACGCTGGCCGGTTAAACCGGACCGGACCGGACTAATATTGAGTATTTTTATCTATCAATAATGGCCCATTATATAGCCAATTTGTACACTACAGGCTGTGTAGTTTATAAATATAACACGAAAATAGCATCAAGTCACCAACATAATGTGTATCATTTACATATAATTTGTAAAACTAAACAGTATGCAATGTGTAGGAAGCTATTACCACAAAGATAGCATCAAATCAGCCGATGTGAAGATGTGCACTATGGAAATAGTTAGTCATCTTAAACAGACTACTTGTAAGTAGCAAAACAAACTATTTAATTTAACTTAAGTTAACATTTTAGCATAACTAATATCTAGTTACTTGTAAGTAACTAGAGAGGGGGGTGAATAGTTACTTAATACATTTTTAACACTTTTTTGATTGATCACCAAATTCGATTAACTATGATCAACCAATTCAACTCAAACTTGATGTGTGTAGTGTATATGTTCAAAATGATGAATGAAGTAATGTAAAGAACATAGACATAAGGATTTATAGTGGTTCGGGTGGATGTTAACTAATTCAAATTAATCCACTCCCCGATTACACTAATCGGGATTTGTTGCTTCACTAAGCACTTTTCTCCAAACCCGGTGGAGATCCGATTTACAAGTCTTCAACTTCTTTGGTAGACAACAAACCTAATCTTTCTATCCCTTTGAAAGATCAACTCCAACCTAGATCAACTTGTCTTCACATTGGACAAGTATTAATCTCCAAATGAGATTAATCAACTTCCTAAGTCCCTTTAAGAAACTAGATCACTAAGCTAGCCTCTGCTTCTACTAATTGAAGTTACAAGACTTATACACTTTGTAATGATGATCCTAAGACAATACTAGGACATACATTACACTAAGTAAACTCACTAGATTAATGATTTTGATTAGTAAGTTTACAACAACCAAATTCTATATCTATAAGATCATAGAATCTTCTCTTGTTTGATCACATTTGAGTAGTAATTAGAGCCCTTGTGATCTCTGAAAATAAGCTTTTAAAATATGCAAGAGGGTCAACTTCAAATGCTCTTCAATGCTTGCCTTTTGTAGTATGATTCTAAAAATAGCCGTTGACACACGGTTGCCAGCACGGTCGACCGTGGTTCGACCGTGCGTGCTCCAGTCCAAAATTGGTATCCGTTGTATAGCCGTTTGACTCAAATTTGAACACCACATTTTGACACCTTTACTCCATCTAGAACCTGCAAAAGAAACCAAACATCCTATACAAGTACTATATGCATTAAGTGTATGATATTTGCTCTTATTGTGTGAAAGTGACATAACACTCCATTAGTGATAAACCCAACATTCTTGGAGAAGTGTCTTGATTGATATTTTGAGAAATCTCAGATTGGTCAAGACTTAGTTAGTCACTTTAATGCATTTGGTTCAATTCTAAAGACTAGTCAATATGTCATTAACTTCCTAGTTTCAATTAATCACAAGTCATGTTTATTTTAAGCTTAGGTAGATTAATTGAATGATGTCTTTCTAAGATAATCATTAAGTATGTAGAGACATCAAAGTTAAGTCATACTTGAACAATCAATCACAATTTGTTACTTAGACAAGGCCAAGTAAACAATTGATCATAATTTCATTGTGAACCAATTTACACTTAATTTGTTGGAGTAGACTAATTACTTGAATCCTAACTAGTAAGCACATAGCAAGCATGTTAATCAAGTTGACAAATTTATGAGTATTAAACATATTAGCAAGTAGCAAGTAATACTTACACATAGCAAGAGATAGTTACTCTAAGATCAATCATATAGATATTTGCACAACTTGTAATTTAAGCTTTTAGCAAGCTTACTTGCAATATAACATATTGCATGATTAATGTGTAAGCACACATTAATGTCCAACACATGCACAAGGGAAGAGCAATCTCTAGTTGGGACTTGGTGACCATCCTAAATGTATCTAAGTGTATTTTAGAATTACAAGTCTTTACTAGTTACACTTGAAAGCATTGTTCTTCATTTTCCCTTAATTAATCACTAAGTCATCTTTGATAGTAATTATTGTTCTAGTGACATTGGCTTAAGTGTGTTGGTACTTGATGATCATACTAAGGATGTCTATATAAGAATTAAGATCACAAGTTGTTGATTAACACTTATGTGTTATGCCTAATCTTGGTTAATTTGTCATTAAGATGTCATTAGGCGTAATTAACCACGATTAGTATTTTTATGACCAAAACTCAATTGAGTATGGAGAAGGCATCTATTCTAAGTGTGTTGAGAAAGGTTTCATGAATTATAGATGTCGGGAACTAGTCAAACTTTATTTGGTCAAAATTGGTAACAGAGAAAACTGCGGTCGCACTGCGGTTGACCGTGATGGCGACCGTGCAACTTGTTTTCACAAAACTGCCTTGCAATTCAGTTTGGGTTCTGCGGCTGGCTATGCGGTCGACCGTGCCTCTGACCGTATATGTTGATGAACTTTTAATTCTATTCTTTTAAGCTACGTTTGACTTGGTCATTTGTGAAATGTCCCGTTCTTATTGATTAAAAACGTTCCATATTAATTGATTTCGTTGCGAGATTTTGACTTCTATATGAGACGTTTTTCAAAGACTGCATTCATTTTAAAACAAACCATAACCTTTATTTCATAAATAAAGGTTTAAAAAGCTTTACGTAGATTATCAAATAATGATAATCTAAAATATCCTGTTTACACACGATCATTACATAATGGTTTACAATACAAATATGTTACATCGAAATCAGTTTCTTGAATGCAGTTTTTACACAATATCATACAAACATGGACTCCAAATCTTGTCCTTATTTTAGTATGCAACAGCGGAAGCTCTTAGTATTCACCTGAGAATAAACATGCTTTAAACGTCAACAAAAATGTTGGTGAGTTATAGGTTTAACCTATATATATCAAATCGTAACAATAGACCACAAGATTTCATATTTCAATACACATCCCATACATAGAGATAAAAATCATTCATATGGTGAACACCTGGTAACCGACATTAACAAGATGCATATATATAAGAATATCCCCATCATTCCGGGACACCCTTCGGATATGATATAAATTTCGAAGTACTAAAGCATCCGGTACTTTGGATGGGGTTTGTTAGGCCCAATAGATCTATCTTTAGGATTTGCGTCAATTAGGGTGTCTGTTCCCTAATTCTTAGATTACCAGACTTAATAAAAAGGGGCATATTCGATTTCAATAATTTCAACCATAGAATGTAGTTTCACGTACTTGTGTCTATTTTGTAAATCATTTATAAAACCTGCATGTATTCTCATCCCAAAAATATTAGATTTTAAAAGTGGGACTATAACTCACTTTCACAGATTTTTACTTCATCGGGAAGTAAGACTTGGCCACTGGTTGATTCACGAACCTATAACAATATATACATATATATCAAAGTATGTTCAAAATATATTTACAACACTTTTAATATATTTTGATGTTTTAAGTTTATTAAGTCAGCTGTCCTTGTTAGTAACCTACAACTAGTTGTCCACAGTTAGATGTACAGAAATAAATCGATAAATATTATCTTGAATCAATCCACGACCCAGTGTATACGTATCTCAGTATTGATCACAACTCAAACTATATATATTTTGGAATCAACCTCAACCCTGTATAGCTAACTCCAACATTCACATATAGAGTGTCTATGGTTGTTCCGAAATATATATAGATGTGTCGACATGATAGGTCGAAACATTGTATACGTGTCTATGGTATCTCAAGATTACATAATATACAATACAAATTGATTAAGTTATGGTTGGAATAGATTTGTTACAAATTTTCACGTAGCTAAAATGAGAAAAATTATCCAATCTTGTTTTACCCATAACTTCTTCATTTTAAATCCGTTTTGAGTGAATCAAATTGCTATGGTTTCATATTGAACTCTATTTTATGAATTTAAACAGAAAAAATATAGGTTTATAGTCGGAAAAATAAGTTACAAGTCATTTTTGTAAAGGTAGTCATTTCAGTCGAAAGAACGATGTCTAGATGACCATTTTAGAAAACATACTTCCACTTTGAGTTTAACCATAATTTTTGGATATAGTTTCATGTTCATAATAAAAATCATTTTCCCAGAATAAAAACTTTTAAATCAAAGTTTATCATAGTTTTTAATTAACTAACCCAAAACAGCCCGCGGTGTTATTACGACGGCGTAAATCCGATTTTACGGTGTTTTTCGTGTTTCCAGGTTTTAAATCATTAAGTTAGCATATCATATAGATATAGAACATGTGTTTAGTTGATTTTAAAACTCAAGTTAGAAGGATTAACTTTTATTTGCGAACAAGTTTAGAGTTAACTAAACTATGTTTTAGTGATTACAAGTTTAAACCTTCGAATAAGATAGCTTTATATGTATGAATCGAATGATGTTATGAACATCATTAATACCTCAAGTTCCTTGGATAAACCTACTGGAATTAAGAAAAATAGATCTAGCTTCAAAGGATCCTTGGATGGCTTGAAAGTTCTTGAAGCAGAATCATGACACGAAAACAATTTCAAGTAAGATTTTTACTCGAAATAAGATTGTTATAGTTATAGAAATTGAATTAAAGTTTGAATATGATTATTACCTTGTATTAGAAAGATAACCTACTGTAAGTAACAAAAGTTTCTTGATCTTGGATGATTACTTGGAATAGATTTAGAAAACTTGGAAGTAAACTTGCAATCTTGGAAGTATTCTTGATTTTATGAAACTAGAACTTTTGGAATTTATGAAGAACACTTAGAACTTGAAAATAGACCTTGAGAGAGATCAATTAGATGAAGAAAATTGAAGAATGAAAGTGTTTTTAGGTGTTTTTGGTCGTTGGTGTATGGATTAGATATAAAGGATATGAAATTTTGTTTTCATGTAAATAAGTCATGAATGATTACTCATATTTTTGTAATTTTATGAGATATTTCATGCTAGTTGCCAAATGATGGTTCCCATATGTTTTAGGTGACTCACATGGGCTGCTAAGAGCTGATCATTGGAGTGTATATACCAATAGTACATACATCTAAAAGCTGTGTATTGTGCGAGTACGAATACGGGTGCATACGAGTAGAATTGTTGATGAAACTGAACGAGGATGTAATTGTAAGCATTTTTGTTAAGTAGAAGTATTTTGATAAGTGTCTTGAAGTCTTTCAAAAGTGTATAAATACATATTAAAACACTACATGTATATACATTTTAACTGAGTCGTTAAGTCATCGTTAGTCGTTACATGTAAGTGTTGTTTTGAAACCTTTAGGTTAACGATCTTGTTAAATGTTGTTAACCCAATGTTTATAATATCAAATGAGATTTTAAATTATTATATTATCATAATATTATGATGTATAAATATCTCTTAATATGATATATATACATTAAATGTCGTTACAACGACAATCGTTACATATATGTCTCGTTTCAAAATCATTAAGTTAGTAGTCTTGTTTTTTCATATGTAGTTCATTGTTAATATACTTAATGATATGTTTACTTATCATAATATCATGTTAACTATATATATATATCCATATATATGTCATCATATAGTTTTTACAAGTTTTAACGTTCGTGAATCACCGGTCAACTTGGGTGGTCAATTGTCTATATGAAACCTATTTCAATTAATCAAGTCTTAACAAGTTTGATTGCTTAAGATGTTGGAAACAATTAATCATGTAAATAACAATTTCATTTAATATATATATATAAACATGGAAAAGTTCGGGTCACTACAGTACCTACCCGTTAAATAAATTTCGTCCCGAAATTTTAAGCAGTTGGAGGTGTTGACGTATCTTCTGGAAATAAATGCGGGTATTTCTTCTTCATCTGATCTTCACGCTCCCAGGTGAACTCGGGTCCTCTACGAGCATTCCATCGAACCTTAACAATCGGTATCTTGTTTTGTTTAAGTCTCTTAACCTCACGATCCATTATTTCGACGGGTTCTTCAATGAATTGAAGTTTTTCATTGATTTCGATTTCGTCCAACGGAATAGTGAGATCTTCTTTAGCAAAACATTTCTTAAAATTTGAGACGTGGAAAGTGTTATGTACAGCCGCGAGTTGTTGAGGTAGCTCCAGTTGGTAAGCTACTCGTCCGACACGATCTATAATCTTGAATGGTCCAATGTACCTTGGATTTAGTTTCCCCCATTTACCAAATCGAACAACGCCTTTCCAAGGTGAAACCTTAAGCATGACCATTTCTCCAATTTCAAACTCTATATCTTTTCTTTTACTGTCCGCGTAGCTCTTTTGTCGACTCTGGGCGGTTTTCAATCTTTGTTGAATTTGGATGATTTTCTCGGTAGTTTCTTGTATTATCTCTGGACCCGTAATCTGTCTATCTCCCACTTCACTCCAACAAATCGGAGACCTGCACTTTCTACCATAAAGTGCTTCAAACGGCGCCATCTCAATGCTTGAATGGTAGCTGTTGTTGTAGGAAAATTCTGCTAACGGTAGATGTCGATCCCAACTGTTTCCGAAATCAATAACACATGCTCGTAGCATGTCTTCAAGCGTTTGTATCATCCTTTCACTCTGCCCATCAGTTTGTGGATGATAGGTAGTACTCATATCTAGACGAGTTCCTAATGCTTGATGTAATGTCTGCCAGAATCTTGAAATAAATCTACCATCCCTATCAGAGATAATAGAGATTGGTATTCCATGTCTGGAGATGACTTCCTTCAAATACAGTCGTGCTAACTTCTCCATCTTGTCATCTTCTCTTATTGGCAGGAAGTGTGCTGATTTGGTGAGACGATCAACTATTACCCAAATAGTATCAAAACCACTTGCAGTCCTTGGCAATTTAGTGATGAAATCCATGGTAATGTTTTCCCATTTCCATTCCGGGATTTCGGGTTGTTGAAGTAGACCTGATGGTTTCTGATGTTCAGCTTTGACTTTAGAACACGTCAAACATTCTCCTACATATTTAGCAATATCGGCTTTCATACCTGGCCACCAAAAATGTTTCTTAAGATCCTTGTACATCTTCCCCGTTCCAGGATGTATTGAGTATCTGGTTTTATGAGCTTCTCTAAGTACCATTTCTCTCATATCTCCAAATTTTGGTACCCAAATTCTTTCAGCCCTATACCGGGTTCCGTCTTCTCGAATATTAAGATGCTTCTCCGATCCTTTGGGTATTTCATCCTTTAAATTTCCCTCTTTTAAAACTCCTTGTTGCGCCTCTTTTATTTGAGTAGTAAGGTTAGTGTGAATCATTATATTCATAGATTTTACTCGAATGGGTTCTCTGTCCTTTCTACTCAAGGCGTCGGCTACCACATTTGCCTTCCCCGGGTGGTAACGAATCTCAAAGTTGTAATCATTCAACAATTCAATCCACCTACGCTGCCTCATATTCAGTTGTTTCTGATTAAATATGTGTTGAAGACTTTTGTGGTCGGTATATATAATACTTTTGACCCCATATAAGTAGTGCCTCCAAGTCTTTAATGCAAAAACAACCGCGCCTAATTCTAAATCATGCGTCGTATAATTTTGCTCGTGAATCTTCAATTGTCTAGACGCATAAGCAATCACCTTCGTCCGTTGCATTAATACACAACCGAGACCTTGCTTTGATGCGTCACAATAAATCCCAAAATCATCATTCCCTTCAGGCAATGACAATATAGGTGCTGTAGTTAGCTTTTTCTTCAATAATTGAAACGCCTTCTCTTGTTCATCCTTCCATTCAAATTTCTTCCCATTATGCGTTAATGCAATCAAGGGTTTTGCTATTTTGGAGAAATCTTGGATGAATCTTCTGTAGTAACCATCCAATCCTAAAAATTGACGTATATGCTTCGGAGTTTTTGGGTTTTCCCACTTTTCAACGGTTTCGATCTTTGCCGGGTCCACCTGGATACCTTCTTTGTTCACTATGTGACCGAGGAATTGAACTTCTTCCAACCAAAATGCACACTTTGAAAACTTAGCGTACAGTTTTTCTTTCCTCAATACTTCTAGCACTTTTCTCAAATGTTCTTCGTGCTCTTGATCATTCTTTAAGTAAATAAGTATGTCATCGATGAAAACAATGACAAACTTGTCAAGATATGTCCCACACACTCGGTTCATAAGGTCCATGAACACAGCTGGTACGTTAGTCAATCCAAACGGCATAACCATAAACTCGTAATGACCATAACGCGTCCTAAAAGCAGTTTTTGGAATATCATCCTACTTTACTCACATTTGATGATATCCAGAACGTAAATCGATCTTCAAATAAACTGACGAGCCTTGTAGTTGATCAAATAAGTCGTCAATTCTCGGCAGTGGATAACGGTTTTTGATGGTAAGTTTGTTCAACTCTCTGTAGTCAATACACAACCTAAATGTACCATCCTTCTTCTTGACAAACAAAACAGGAGCTCCCCATGGTGATGTGCTTGGTCGAATGAAACCACGTTCTAATAGTTCTTGCAGTTGGCTTTGCAGTTCTTTCATCTCGCTGGGTGCGAGTCTATAAGGAGCACAAGCTATTGGTGCAGCTCCTGGTACAAGATCTATTTGAAATTCAACAGATCGATGTGGAGGTAGTCCCGGTAATTCTTTCGGAAATACATCAGAAAATTCTTTTGCGACGGGAACATCATTGATGCTCTTTTCTTCAGTTTGTACTTTCTCGACGTGTGCTAGAACAGCATAGCAACCTTTTCTTATTAGTTTTTGTGCCTTCAAATTACTAATAAGATGTAGCTTCATGTTGCCCTTTTCTCCGTACACCATTAAGGGTTCTCCTTCTTCTCGTACAATGCGAATTGCATTTTTATAACATACGATCTCTGCTTTCACCTTCTTCAGCCAGTCCATGCTAACTATTACATCAAAACACCCTAACTCTACTGGTATCAAATCAATCTTAAATATTTCGCTATCCAGTTTAATTTCTCGATTCCGGCATATATTATCTGCTGAAATTAATTTACTGTTTGCTAATTCGAGTAAAAATTTACTATCCAACGGCGTCAATGGACAACTTAATTTAGCACAAAAATCTCTACTCATATAGCTTCTATCCGCACCCGAATCAAATAAAACGTAAGCAGATTTATTGTCAATAAGAAACGTACCAGTAACAAGCTCCGGGTCTTCCTGTGCCTCTGCCGCATTAATATTGAAAACTCTTCCGCGGCCTTGTCCATTCGTGTTCTCCTGGTTCGAGAAATTTCTTATAATGTGGCCCGGTTTTCCACATTTATAACAAACTACATTGGCATAACTTGCTCCGACACTACTTGCTCCGCATTACTCGTTCTGACACCATTTGTTCCTTTTGTTCTGTTAACCCCTGGTCCGTAGACCTCACACTTCGCCGCGCTATGACCATTTCTTTTACACTTGTTGCAAAATTTGGTGCAGAACCCCGAGTGATACTTTTCACACCTTTGGCATAGCTGCTTCTGATTGTTGTTGTTGTTGCGGTTGTTATTGTTGTTGGGATGATTGTTGTAGTTGCTGTTGTTGTTGTTGTTGTTGTTGTTGTTGGGCTGTTTGTTGTAGTTGCGATTGATGTTGTGATTGTTGGGATAATTGTTGCGATTATTATTGTAATTGCTGTTGTTGTTGTATTGGTGATTCTTATCACCGTTTTCCTCCCACTTTCTTTTGACTTGCTTCACATTGGCCTCTTCAGCCGTCTGTTCTTTAATTCTTTCCTCAATCTGGTTCACTAGATTGTGAGCCATTCTACATACCTGTTGTATGGAGGCGGGCTCGTGTGAACTTATATCTTCTTGGATTCTTTCCGGTAATCCTTTCACAAACGCGTCGATCTTCTCTTCCTCATCTTCGAACGCTCCCGGACACAATAGGCACAATTCTGTGAATCGTCTTTCGTACGTGGTAATATCAAATCCTTGGGTTCGTAACCCTCTAAGTTCTGTCTTGAGCTTATTGACCTCGGTTCTGGGACAGTACTTCTCGTTCATCAAGTGCTTGAATGCTAACCACGGTAGTGCGTACGCATCATCTTATCCCACTTGCTCTAGATAGGTATTCCACCATGTTAACGCAGAACCTGTGAAGGTATGCGTAGCGTACTTCACTTTGTCCTCTTCAGTACACTTACTTATGGCAAACACCGATTTGACCTTATCGGTCCACCGTTTCAATCTGATCGGTCCTTCGGTTCCATCAAATTCCAAAGGTTTGCAGGCAGTGAATTCTTTGTAGGTGCATCCTACACGATTTCCTGTACTGCTAGATCCAAGGTTATTGTTGGTATGTAGCGCAGCCTGTACCGCGGCTATGTTTGAAGCTAGAAAGGTACGGAATTCCTCTTCATTCATATTCACGGTGTGTCGAGTAGTCGGTGCCATTTCCTTCAAAATAGTCAAATGGAACAAGTTAATCATACAGAATATTAAGAGTAGTTAATAGTATTTCGTAGCATAATATGAACTCATTTATAAAAGCTTTTCTTCATATTAGCGTTTTATAAGTTTAAATTCGGGTAGTACCTACCCGTTAAGTTCATACTTAGTAGCTAATATACAATTCAACTACTACAATTCTATATGAAAAACTGATTATAATAATATTTCGCGTTCAAACTTTTATACAATATTTTACAAACTTACAATACCGCTTATTTTACATAAAGCATGAAATATAGCACACAATAACTTTGATACAAGATAGTTGTGAAGATAATTCTAGCTAGTACACAAGTCGTTCACCAAAGGCAATAAAGACACGTAATTCATACGTCCAGAAACAAGTCATGCATTCTGGTTTTACTAGGACTACTTCCCATCCTTGGTCTTGTGGAACATAACCGTTATGGCCATTGATAAGACAGCGTGTTGTAACGTCGTCAAAGGGACGAGGGTTACGTAATGACCAACAGTCTCGTAATAACCTAAAAACCTCATTTCTTACCCCAATTACCGACTCCGTCACTTGTGGGAACGTTTTGTTTAATAGTTGTAGCCCGATGTTCTTTTTCTCACTTTGGTGAGAAGCGAACATTACTAATCCGTAAGCATAGCATGCTTCTTTATGTTGCATGTTAGCCGCTTTTTCTAAATCATGAAGTCCTATATTCGGATACATTGAGTCAAAATAATTTCTTAACCCGTTGCGTAAAATAGCATTTGGGTTCCCCGCAATATATGCGTCAAAGTAAACACATCGTAACTTATGGGTTTCCCAATGTGATATCCCCCATCTTTCAAACGAAAGTCTCTTATAAACCAAGACATTCTTGGAACGTTCTTCGAATGTCTTACAAACTGATTTCGCCGTAAATAGTTGTGCCGAAGAATTCTGACCGACTCTAGACAAGATTTCATCAATCATGTGTAGGTCTCTTAAAATATTGGGTTGTCTATCCATTTTGTGTTTTTATACTGTAAAATAGACAAGAGTTAGATTCATAAAAAAAATACTTATTAATACAAGCAATTTTTACATATATCATAAAGCATAAGCACACTATATTACATATATTATACCACACGAATATAACTATCTTATTCCGACTCGCTCGTTTCTTCTTCTTCGGTTTTGGTTCGTTTTGCCAAGTTTCTAGGGATATATGATGTTCCCCTAATACGAGCTGTCGTTTTCCACAACGGTTTAAAAAAACCTGGTGGTTTAGAGGTTCCCGGGTCATTGTTACAACTTAAGGGCTTCGGGGGTTGACGATACATATAAAGTTCATCGGGGTTGAAATTAGATTTCTCTATTTTTATGCCCTTTCCCTTATTATTTTCTTTTGCCTTTTTAAATTCAGTTGGGGTAATTTCTATAACATCATCGGAATTCTCATCGGAATCCGATTCATCGGAGAATTGGTAATCCTCCCAATATTTTGCTTCCTTGGCGAAAACACCATTGACCATAATTAACCTTGTCGGTCGGTTGAGGATTTTCTTTTACTTAACCGTTTTATTATTTCCCCCACCGGTTCTATTTCCTCCTCCGGTTCCTCCTCTTCCGGTTCTGATTCTTCTTCCGGTTCTGATTCTTCTTCCGGTTCTTCTTCGGGAACTTGTGAATCAGTCCAATATATATTCGACTCTTCGTTATTATTAGGTGAGTCAATGGGATTTGTGCTAGAGGTAGACATCTATCACACAATATCAAACATGTTAAGAGATTAATATATCACATAATATATACATGTTAATAATATATAGTTTCCAACAAAAATGTTAAGCAATCATTTTTAAAGAAAACACGGTCGAAGTCCAGACTCACTAATGCATCCTAACAAACTCGATAAGACACACTAATACAAATTTTCTGGTTCTCTAAGACCAACGCTCGGATACCAACTGAAATGTCCCGTTCTTATTGATTAAAAACGTTCCATATTAATTGATTTCGTTGCGAGGTTTTGACCTCTATATGAGACATTTTTCAAAGACTGCATTCATTTTAAAACAAACCATAACCTTTATTTCATAAATAAAGGTTTAAAAAGCTTTACGTAGATTATCAAATAATGATAATCTAAAATATCCTGTTTATACACGACCATTACATAATGGTTTACAATACAAATATGTTACATCGAAATCAGTTTCTTGAATGCAGTTTTTACACAATATCATACAAACATGGACTCCAAATCTTGTCCTTATTTTAGTATGCAACAGCGGAAGCTCTTAGTATTCACCTGAGAATAAACATGCTTTAAACGTCAACAAAAATGTTGGTGAGTTATAGGTTTAACCTATATATATCAAATCGTAACAATAGACCACAAGATTTCATATTTCAATACACATTCCATACATAGAGATAAAAATCATTCATATGGTGAACACCTGGTAACCGACATTAACAAGATGCATATATATAAGAATATCCCCATCATTCCGGGACACCCTTCGGATATGATATAAATTTCGAAGTACTAAAGCATCCGGTACTTTGGATGGAGTTTGTTAGGCCCAATAGATCTATCTTTAGGATTCGCGTTAATTAGGGTGTCTGTTCCCTAATTCTTAGATTACCAGACTTAATAAAAAGGGGCATTTTCGATTTCAATAATTCAACCATAGAATGTAGTTTCACGTACTTGTGTCTATTTTGTAAATCATTTATAAAACCTGCATGTATTCTCATCCCAAAAATATTAGATTTTAAAAGTGGGACTATAACTCACTTTCACAGATTTTTACTTCGTCGGGAAGTAAGACTTGGCCACTGGTTGATTCACGAACCTATAACAATATATACATATATATCAAAGTATGTTCAAAATATATTTACAACACTTTTAATATATTTTGATGTTTTAAGTTTATTAAGTCAGCTGTCCTTGTTAGTAACCTACAACTAGTTGTCCACAGTTAGATGTACAGAAATAAATCGAAAAATATTATCTTGAATCAATCCACGACCCAGTGTATACGTATCTCAGTATTGATCACAACTCAACTATATATATTTTGGAATCAACCTCAACCCTGTATAGCTAACTCCAACATTCACATATAGAGTGTCTATGGTTGTTTCGAAATATATATAGATGTGTCGACATGATAGGTCAAAACATTGTATACGTGTCTATGGTATCTCAAGATTACATAATATACAATACAAGTTGATTAAGTTATGGTTGGAATAGATTTGTTACCAATTTTCACGTAGCTAAAATGAGAAAAATTATCCAATCTTGTTTTACCCATAACTTCTTCATTTTAAATCCGTTTTGAGTGAATCAAATTGCTATGGTTTCATATTGAACTCTATTTTATGAATCTAAACAGAAAAAATATAGGTTTATAGTCGGAAAAATAAGTTACAAGTCGTTTTTGTAAAGGTAGTCATTTTAGTCGAAAGAACGACGTCTAGATGACCATTTTAGAAAACATACTTCCACTTTGAGTTTAACCATAATTTTTGGATATAGTTTCATGTTCATAATAAAAATCATTTTCCCAGAATAAAAACTTTTAAATCAAAGTTTATCATAGTTTTTAATTAACTAACCCAAAACAGCCCGCGGTGTTACTACGACGGCGTAAATCCGATTTTACGGTGTTTTCGTGTTTCCAGATTTTAAATCATTAAGTTAGCATATCATATAGATATAGAACATGTGTTTAGTTGATTTTAAAAGTCAAGTTAGAAGGATTAACTTTTATTTGCGAACAAGTTTAGAATTAACTAAACTATGTTCTAGTGATTACAAGTTTAAACCTTCGAATAAGATAGCTTTATATGAATGAATCGAATGATGTTATGAACATCATTACTACCTCAAGTTCCTTGGATAAACCTACTGGAAATGATAAAAATAGATCTAGCTTCAAAGGATCCTTGGATGGCTTGAAAGTTCTTGAAGCAGAATCATGACACGAAAACAATTTCAAGTAAGATTTCCACTCGAAATAAGATTGTTATAGTTATAGAAATTGAATTAAAGTTTGAATATGATTATTACCTTGTATTAGAAAGATAACCTACTGTAAGTAACAAAGGTTTCTTGATCTTGGATGATTACTTGGAATGGATTTAGAAAACTTGGAAGTAAACTTGCAATCTTGGAAGTATTCTTGATTTTATGAAACTAGAACTTTTGGAATTTATGAAGAACACTTAGAACTTGAAGATAGAACTTGAAAGAGATCAATTAGATGAAGAAAATTGAAGAATGAAAGTGTTTGTAGGTGTTTTTTGTCGTTGGTGTATGGATTAGATATAAAGGATATGTAATTTTGTTTTCATGTAAATAAGTCATGAATGATTACTCATATTTTTGTAATTTTATGAGATATTTCATGCTAGTTGCCAAATGATGGTTCCCACATGTGTTAGGTGACTCACATGGGCTGCTAAGAGCTGATCATTGGAGTGTATATACCAATAGTACATACATCTAAAAGCTGTGTATTGTACGAGTACGAATACGGGTGCATACGAGTACAATTGTTGATGAAACTGAATGAGGATGTAATTGTAAGCATTTTTGTTAAGTAGAAGTATTTTGATAAGTGTCTTGAAGTCTTTCAAAAGTGTATGAATACATATTAAAACACTACATGTATATACATTTTAACTGAGTCGTTAAGTCATCGTTAGTCGTTACATGTAAGTGTTGTTTTGAAACCTTTAGGTTAACGATCTTGTTAAGTGTTGTTAACCCAATGTTTATAATATCAAATGAGATTTTAAATTATTATATTATCATGATATTATGATGTATAAATATCTCTTAATATGATATATATACATTAAATGTCGTTACAACGACAATCGTTACATATATGTCTCGTTTCAAAATCATTAAGTTAGTAGTCTTGTTTTTACATATGTAGGTCATTGTTAATATACTTAATGATATGTTTACTTATCATAATATCATGTTAACTATATATATATATCCATATATATGTCATCATATAGTTTTTACAAGTTTTAACGTTCGTGAATCACCGGTCAACTTGGGTGGTCAATTGTCTATATGAAACCTATTTCAATTAATCAAGTCTTAACAAGTTTGATTGCTTAAGATGTTGGAAACACTTAATCATGTAAATAAAAATTTCATTTAATATATATATAAACATGGAAAAGTTCGGGTCACTACAATTTGCAAGATAAAGTATGGATTAGTGACCTTGCGTGTTTTATGTTAAGATGTCGATCATCACTTATGCATATGTATGTGTCATCATCAAAACATATTCTTTGATTAATCATCATACTATTCTTTGGTTAATCATCATACTTAACTTTGTCGTTTAGTTCATTAACCAACATTCAACCAATATTATTATTTCAGACTTGTAGCCCAGCCTACATTAAAAGATTAGTCTTAATATTCTTGACACAAACCAAGGCAAATATACACAAAATTATATGAAAATAAAATAAAGAAAAAACCGTCAAACTGGACCGTTCCAAACCGGACCAAACCGGTCTAACAAGACAATTACTTGGTCTAATCTGGTTTGATCTTTGTTGAAACCGGATATGCTGGTTTGGTTTGAGATTTAATCAAAACCGGACCAAACCGGATCACGAACACCCCTAAAGGAAACCATCTGAGTTCGAATCCTTCTGGCCCATTTTTTTCTTTTTGTTTGCAATTTTTTTTCTCAGCTCTCGTTCAACATTAGTTTTATAAAAACGTTAGATAGTTCCGCCGCAATGCGTGGACCAAACTTTTTCTAGTTTAATTATTTATTAAATATAAATTTGTTATAAACGCAACGTGCAATTCATCACGGATTTTCTCAGGAATAATACTATTCTCAGGGTTAAACATATTCACCTATTAACTTCAACTTATAATCTTACGATTAAATAGATACCTCCATACTGCAAAGCTCCTCCTTAATTTGTGCACGTTGAAAAATATTTATTAAAACATAACAAGCACACATTTTATTCAAAGCAAGCAAAAAACATAGTTATGCATATATGAAAATATGCATGGAAGGTACAACAAGACATTCCTAAATTCGTTCTACATGGGACGAGAGGAGCTTGGACGAGATGAACATTTTCTACAAACAAGATTGTTCAGAAATTGTCGTAAGATTTTGTGAGTTCGACGATTCTGACGGTGGAGAATGGACATTTGAGTGGAGAATAATAGTGCAATGAACTGGTCATCTTCAACACTATCATCGGATCCTGTGACACTCCAGGCGGGTGTGTTTTCTCCTTCTATTTCTTCATTGAAGGGTCGAACCCAGTCATAATTGATTGGGAAGGTGGTTAGACTAACAGGATGAAGATCTTGAGCACAGATTTGCGTAAACAGTTTTGTCAGATGCGCTCCATAAGAAAGGGAGAGTGATTCGTTATACACCAACCCACTTATCCTCTTTGCCATGAATAGTGCCATGTTAACTTGATTACGGTGTTGGAGACACCAAAGTAAGGAGGCTTCACTGGCATGGACTCTTGTGGAGAGATTTTCCACCTTGCAGTAGATGTTTTGATTTATGACCTTAAGCCAAAGGTCAAACTTGGGTGCAAGATGATTTGCATTAAGGCCATCGTTTTCGATTTCAATGTGATTGATGGGCCTTTGACAGAAGGTGTTGATTATGTCACTTTTGTGACAAATTCGGGAAGACAATAGAGGTATGGACTGTAGCTGAAGAATTCCACATCTTCATCGGGCACGTGCATGAATTTTCCAAAGTCCTTAAGAGACATTGAAAATCCTTTGTCAAACAACCGAAATTTGATGTTGTTTGGTGGAATGAATTCATAGTTCGCGTAAAATTCTCGAACTAGAGTGGAGTGAATAGGACCTCTTAAGGTCAAGAATGCATCCCATTTTATGTGAGCAAAATTTTCGAGAAGATTCTCGGGAAAGTGCTCAATAGTGACTACATAACCTTTGACAATTGGTCTAGTGCTAACCATTTGTCGGTTGTGATTGATCACATCTCTCTCTTCTTGGGAGTTAGGAAAGTGATTATCGAAGGAGTCAGAGATGGAGGAGGACAAGTCAATCACAAAAGGATTATTAGGGGACTTGTTTGTTTGACTCATTTTGAGTGAAATGGAGTAGTGAGTCTTCCATCATGATCTACTCAATTTAAAGGAAAAAAGATGAGTCTTCATTTAATCTTTTATTCCCTTTTAGAGTAATTGAACCTTTTGAGGAATTGAGTCATATTTAAGTGTGATAAATTGTGTTAAAGTATGTATGACATTTTGAAATTAGATCCATTTAGGTTTGAAGGATTCAATGTGCATTATTTCTTTGAGAGAGAAAAGGTGAAACTGTTAGACAGTTGTACGGTCGATCCTACGGCCGACCGTGTGCTTGACCGCATGAGTTCTCAGAAAATTTGTCAAGCTGTTTGCTAGCCTAAGTTGACTTATTCATGCAAATAATATTCAAAAGATATTCAAATAGTCATTAAAAACAAACAATCACATAATGTATTTCATCAAACAAGCACTTCAACTAACATTGCAAATTTATCTTCTTCTACTACTTCCTTCACCTCCACTTCTTACATCGTTGCTTCTTCGGTATAGAAGGCCCTTTTCGCTTTCTTCAATAGAAGTTGAATCTTAGATTGATTCTTCTTTATCTTAGCTTGATTCAGGTAGATTCGTTCTGCATTTGAATCCCTATCCAAACCATAAAAAGGATCATTAGCCTTATCTGGAAACAGTTCTTCATCACTGTCGGATATTTCTTCCAGGTTGATTTGTGAGTTGGTCATAGCTTCATAGACCCTTTCAATCTCATCAGAGTCATCTTCATCTCCGCAATCCATCAATGTTAATGAATGGCGATTGAATATTTGATTGGTTGGATTTGTGTGAATGTCATCTGTTATTCTTAGTTTTTCAAATAACCTTGTAAGATGCATTCCGTATGGAAGAGCTCTTGTTGAATTATTTGGTATATTGCTCATTCATATTCCTATAAAATAAGCCATGTTCACTGGTACTTGCATTTCCAGACACTAAAGGAGGGCCATCTGAACAGCATGAATATGCGAACAATTTCCCATTCTACAATAAATATTATAATCGATCACTGTGTTCCATATGCAGAACTTCTTTCGTAGGTGTTTGCCCAGTACTCCTCGATTGAGAATTTCTTCTCTTGGAGAGTTGTCCTCACATCGAATAGCAGAGTCTCTATTGATGAATTCTGGGAGATAAGTTAGACTATGTCCTGTGTAGAAGAACCTTTTTCCACTTGCTGGAACTTATAAGATTTTTCTGAATTCTTGAAGGGTTTACGTTTTTCTTGTTCCTTTCAACCTAAAGGTAATCAATCCATCGGTATAGATGAAGCTAGAGTAAAAGTCTCGAACGAGTGATGGATAAATTGGTCCGCGTAAATCAAGAAATACATCCCAGTTTAAATCTGAGAAGGCTGCCACCATTTCAGGAAAATCTTCCGCTTTAATTCTTCTTCCTTCTGCTATTTTTCGATTTTTCACTTTTTCTTTATTGAGTGTCGATTGGTGTGGACGAAAGTTGGATGAGCTTTCTCCTTGATTGGCCATTTTCTGCACATTGACACTTCAAATTAATCTAAAGTGTATGGTTCAATTGTAGGTAACAAGTTTTGCAAACTTTAATTATCATCAATACTTAGATGTTTTGATGTTAATGTTCTTCACATTTTCACTCTTGATTAGTGTTAATGAGTTTGCAACTAGATTATGATTTTCACAAAGTTCATATGTGTTCTAGACTTTTGAGATTATCATCAACACATGTTTTGACATCTAACATTATTACACTCAATTTGCAACAATGTTGTTTATATCATATGAACAATGATTCTATGAAAATCTAACCTAGATGTATAATGAACCCTAGAATTGTCCGAATTTAAATCAATGCATAGATATATTACAATCATCACTACAATAGTTTCTAAATTGTTCTTCAAAAATAATTTTGATTGTTTGCATCAATTTGAGTTTTGATTCATTCTAGTTAGGGTTTCTTCATAACCCTAATTCATTATACAAATACAATTAATGCTAGGAAAGCAAGGATTAATCATACCGAGAGTAGGAATTGAGATGGAAGGAATTGAAGGTATTTCTTATGCCCGAGAGACATATTAAATTAACGTGGCCACTATGTTATGATCCAAGTCGGGTCATACCCAATAACAAGCTTACCAACACTTTATATGTATTTATTTTAACGGTTGGATTGTTAAATAAATACGCGACACTTGAACTTTAGAAAATCGGTTTTCTAAATTATAATCACTTGAGATAAATTATTTGGATAATTTATATATGATATGGATTTAATTGTTTATAGGTTTAAATAATTACATTGTGTTATATTTTATAAATGGGTTTATAAAATATACAAGTAACTTAATAAAATGCATGGTTTTTAACTAGTTTTATAAGAAAAATTCTTTTTTTTAAAAACCTCCCCATGGTGGACGTTTTTTGGAAGACCAAGACACCTCCCATGCTTGTTTTATCATGTTATTTTAATAGCACAATTCCTAAGGAGCATGCTTGACACTTAAAACCAAGTATTGACTCACATTATTCAAGTAACTAGTTCAAAATACTCTCCCTTGTCTTGTTGAAGCTGCTGGCCGAAACTTTTGGGGTAGGGAGAGTGGGTTTTACTTGCTAATTCAAGTTCATCAAGTGTCAAAAATTCCTAACAAAATAATAGAGGGTGTTGGTGATTAAAGCTTGGGGTATTATACACTTGAGGCTTCAAGTTAGAAGTTGCTTCATCATCATCATCTTCATCATCTTGTAACCTCCTAACTTGGAGTAGGTACTTTTCTTTACTAGCACTCTTATATTTGTAAGTATATTTCTAGACTTGATCTATTTTGGAATTCATGTTTAAAAGGTTAAACTCATATTGATTTGTTTATGTAAAATTGCTTCCGCTTCACTTTTAAAATCGGGTTTTGACATGCATGTTAATATAACTTGTTAATATGATGAATTCCAACAATGATATCTAGAGCCGAGGTCATAGAAATATGCTTCTTGTATTTGGCTTTAAAACCTATTTAGATTACATTCTAGTAACATGCATGAAATTAGAATGTAAAAATTTTGAGTTTTGGGTGGGGTGTTAATTTGGCCGAAATTTTGGGGTTTCCAAAAGGGTTTGGAGCTTCAAATTTGGTCATGTTTTGTTATTTGTTGTTGTTCACAATTAAGCCTAGACCTTATGTTTGGATGTGTGAATGTTTGGTTGCATTTCAATTGGTTGTAATATTCATTCATTTGGTTTGTAATATTGTAATAATTTTTTTTTTTTTTTTTTTTTGTAATTTGGTGATGTAATTTATTTTATCTTGGTATGTAAAATAGATTAGGATGTAATTTCTTTTTCCTAGAAAAAATGTATTAGGTTGTATATTTTTTGTAAAAAGAAATGAAGATTCAAGATGATGAATAAAATCACAAGATGGAGCATATGGATGCAAGAGTTAGTGGGAGATTTTAAAAATCTCTTACTTTGTGATTTAACCCTTTACCGGTGACACTTGTTTTCGGCTAAACAAATGTCCACCACTTTGGCTTGATTGTGAACATTGTTGTTATGCATGCTTGTATGATTATTGTGTTTGTATGCTTGGTTGGTACAAGAAAATCACATGTTAACAACTTGCAAAACGACATTATAATTGGTTATATTAAAAACAACAAAAGGACACTAATAAATGGTTATTAAGAACAAGATGATAATGTATATAAAATGGTTTATATCAAGTAATTGGTTTTATTACTAAGACATGAAAATAGGGTTTTTCAAAATGTACTATACACCAAATGCATGTTGGTGTATGGCAATATGTTTTCTTAAACTAGAATTAAGAAAGCCTAAAATCCCTTTAAAACTAATACAAGGTAAACAAGTTTAACGCCATCTTTTTGTGGGACACTTGAACATAGTAGGGAACTCATAATGGGATAAAGGTCACCTAACCGTTATGAGCTAACTAATATGGTTAAGGTAAAATTTGCATGCTTGTGGGATAAAGGTCACCTAACCACTTATATGTTAATTTTACATGTTTACACAAGTAAGACGACTTGATTTGGGAATCATGAACTTAGGGTCACCGAAGCATGAGGAACAAATAGGCGTTAATGGGATAAATATGCCATGCAAAAGGATTGCATGATCCCATAATTTAGAAGTTGCAAAAGGATTGCAATTGTCATATAAATGACTACCTAGCTAAATCAAATAACGGGATAAAGGTCACCTAACCGAAATTTGATTTACCGTTGGATTCTAATATTTAATAAGTCAATTAAAATTTAAAAAGGTATTATTTATTAAATTTAAAATTGATACTTAAATGAACTTTGTTAAAATTTTGTAGATGGCCGCCAATAGCAACAACATGCAAAACGCACCTATTAACTTGAACAACCTATCGTTAAGGTCTCTCCTCGAGAAAGACAAACTCAACCATACGAACTTTATGGATTGGTTCCGCAATCTTAGGATTGTCCTCAAACTTGAGGATAAGGCGTATGTGTTGGAAGACCCCATTCCCGATCAACCCGACAAGGATGATACGGAAGGCATGGCTTATTGGGATAAGTATTGCACCGATTCGGTGCAAGTCGCTTGCCTAATGCTTGGGACTATGATACCTGAACTCCAAAAGGATTTCGAGCACCATACTGCATACAACATGATCACGTAATTAAAGTAGATGTTCCTTCAACAAGCACGTGTCTAGCGCTTCGAGACCTTTCGAGCGCTTCATGCATGTCGCATGGACGACTCCCAATCCGTTTCATCTTATGTCCTTAAGGTGAAAAGCCTCATTGATCGCGCAAACCGTCTTAATCTCAACATACCTAATGAGCTAGCCACGGATCTTATCCTAAACTCCTTGTCAAAGAGGTTTGACCAATTTGTAATTAATTACAATATGAATGGGATGGATAAGACCATTGGCGAAGTTCATGGCATGCTTAGGACGGTGGAAACTAGCATGGGTAAGAGGGCTTCACCCGTGCTAATGATCAATGATGGTGGGTCCAAAGGTAATAACACCTCTAAGCCAAAGGCTGCTAAGAGGAAAGGACCCGCCCATCAAGGCAAGGGAAAGGGGAGGATGGTTACCCCAACCAGAAACCAGAACAAGAAGCAAAAGGTTGCCGGACAAGCAAACCCCAAGGAAGACCCGTGCTTCGGTTGTGGTGAAGGAAAAGAGGGATGCGGGGAAATCCTCAGGTAATATATATATGGTATATATAGAGCTTAGTATTACTTCTTCTAATACATGGGTATTAGACACTGGATGTGGAACTCACATTTGCAATTCTTGCAGGGGTTCAAAAGAAGTAGCAAGCAAACGGGAACATCAAGTGTCTTTATGGGTAATGGAGCCAAAGTACAAGTGAAGGCTCAAGGAGACTTTGTATTAAAACTTCCAAGTGGTTTGGAACTTATTTTGAACAATGTTTTGTATGCACCGAATTTATGTCGAAACATTATTTCAGTTTCCCGTTTAAAACAATGTGGTTTTTATCTTAACTTTGTTAATGATGATATCCACGTTTATTTAGATAATGTATTCTATTTTAAGGCTTCACCTTCAAATGGTATTTATGAATTGGTTCATGATGACACATCATCTAGTAGCTCAATATACCATACTAGCACCAAAAAACTCAAAAGGGATTTGAGTGATTCCTACTTATGGCATTGTCGCCTTGGTCACATAAACAAGAACCGAATGCATACACTTCAAAAGAATGGACTTTTGAAATCAAATGCGGTGGACTCATTTGATGTATGTGAATCTTGTTTACAAGGCAAAATGACTAAAGCACCTTTCAAAGGGACCTATGAAAGGGCTAAAGACTTATTGGGATTAATACATTCGGATGTATGTGGACCCTTTAAGCCCATGACTAGGAATGGTGAAAGATACCTTGTTACATTCATTGATGACTTCAGTCGTTTTGGATATGTCTACTTGTTAAGACATAAGGATGAAACTTTTGAAGCATTCAAAGAATATCAAAACGAAGTACAAAATCAACTCAACAAGACAATCAATGTACTTCGTACCGATAGAGGAGGTGAATACCTAAGCGATGCTTTCCAAGATCATCTTAGGAGTTGTGGGATTATCTCACAACTTACTCCACCAGGAACACCCCAACTTAATGGAGTTTCCGAAAGGAGGAACCGAACCCTAATGGACATGGTTCGATCTATGATGGCAAGAAGCTCGTTACCTCTATCATTTTGGGGTTATTGTCTATGCTCCGCGGCTCGTATTCTAAATATGGCCCCAACCAAGAAAGTGGAACGAACTCCTCATGAGATGTGGTTTGGAAAACCTCCATCTCTATCATACTTAAAGGTATGGGGATGTAAAGCTTATCCTAAGCATTACGTCCCTAATAAGTTGAATGCTCGATCTACGAAGTGTATCTTAATAGGATATCCCAAGGATGATATGGGATATTATTTCTATGATCCATCCGAGCAGAATGTATTTGTTGCTCAGAAGGTGGAATTCCTTGAAACTAAGTTCCTAATGGAAGGAAATAGTGAAAGGAAGATAGATCTTGAAGAGGTTCAAGATCAAGTAAATGATACACAATTGGCTGACAATAGCACTCAACATGAAAATGTTGAGAGTGATCAAATGGATGATCAAAATACACAAGACGTTCGCAGATCTGGTAGGATTAGTAATCATCCTGAGAGATATGGGTTTCTCATGGATAGTTGCTATGTGGTTGATTTGGATGAACCAACAACCTACCAAGATGCTTTATCAAGGATTGATAAGGATAAATGGCAGGAGGCCATGAACGCTGAGATGCAATCCATGTATGACAACTAAGTTTCGGAATAGGTTGTACAACCTACTGGCTCAAGGCTAGTTGATTGTAAATGGCTTTTCAAAATGAAAATCGACATACATGGAAACTTGGATACATATAAAGCTAGACTTGTAGCAAAAGGTTTCACTCAAACTCAAGGGGTTGACTATGATGAAACTTTTTCGCCTGTGGCAATGCTAAAGTCTATTAGGATATTATTTGCCATTGCTGCTCATTATGATTATGAAATATGGCAAATGGATGTCAAGACCGCTTTCCTAAATGGATATCTTGTGGAAGATGTCTATATGGTTCAGCCTGAAGGTTTTGTTGATCCTAAATATCCTAAAAAGGTATGCAAGTTAAAGAAGTCAATCTACAGATTGAAACAAGCATCTAGAATGTGGAATCATCGTTTTAATGAGGTAGCCGAGAAATTTGGCTTCATTAAAAATGGTGATGAAGCTTGTGTATATAAGAAAGCTAGTGGGAGCACTATCATGTTCCTTGTAATATATGTGGATGATATATTGTTATTTGGAAATGATATTCCGGCAATGCAAGGAGTTAAAACTTGGCTAAGTAAATGCTTCTCCATTAAGGATCTTGGAGAAGCACAATACGTTTTGGGGATTGGGATCTACAGGAATAGATCCAAGAAACTGATAGGTTTGAATCAAAGTGCATACATTGAAAAGGTCTTGAAAAGGTTCAAGATGGAGAACTCTAAGAGTGGTTTGGTACCTATTCAAAGAGGAACGCCTCTCAGTTCATCTCAGTGCCCTACCACGAAAGATGAACAAGAGAGAATGAAGAGAGTCCCTTATGCATCTGCTATTGGGTCAATCATGTATGCAATGATATGCACTAGACCAGATGTGTCATGCGCCCTAAGCTTGACAAGTAGATACCAATAACCCAGGAAACAGTCATTGGATTGCGGTTAAAAGTATATTGAAATACCTTAGAAGGACTAAGGATATGTTTCTAATATATGGATCTGGTGAGGAGGAACTTGCTGTAAAAGGTTACGTGGACGCGAGTTTCCAAACTGATCGAGATGATTCTCGATCACAGTCCGGTTATGTCTTCATGTTAAATGGAGGTGCGGTCTCTTGGAAGAGTTCAAAACAAGATGTTGTTGCATTATCCACTACAGAGTCAGAGTACACTGCTGCCTCATTGGCAGCTCAGGAAGCTGCATGGATGAAGAAATTCATCGACGACTTAGGAGTAGTCCCTTCCATTCAGGACCCTCTTGAGATCTTTTGTGACAACGAGGGTGCGATTGCTCAAATCAAAGAACCTCGTGCTCACCAAAATGTAGTGACCCGAACTTTTCCATGTTTATATATATTAATTGAGATTGATATTTACATGATTAAATGTTTCCAACATGTTAAGCAATCAAACTTGTTAAGACTTGATTAATTGAAATAGGTTTCATATAGACAATTGACCACCCAAGTTGACCGGTGATTCACGAACGTTAAAACTTGTAAAAACTATATGATGACATATATATGGTTATATATATAGTTAACATGATATTATGATATGTAAACATATCATTAAGTATATTAACAATGAACTACATATGTAAAAACAAGACTACTAACTTAATGATTTTGAAACGAGACATATATGTAACGATTATCGTTGTAACGACATTTAATGTATATATATCATATTAAGAGATATTCGTACATCATAATATCATGATAATATAATAATTTAAAATCTCTTTTGATATTATAAACATTGGGTTAACAACATTTAACAAGATCGTTAACCTAAAGGTTTCAAAACAACATTTACATGTAACGAATAACGATGACTTAACGACTCAGTTAAAATGTATATACATGTAGTGTTTTAATATGTATTCATACACTTTTGAAAGACTTCAAGACACTTATCAAAATACTTCTACTTAACAAAAATGCTTACAATTACATCCTCGTTCAGTTTCATCAACAATTCTACTCGTATGCACCCGTATTCGTACTCGTACAATACACAGCTTTTAGATGTATGTACTATTGGTATATACACTCCAATGATCAGCTCTTAGCAGCCCATGTGAGTCACCTAACACATGTGGGAACCATCATTTGGCAACTAGCATGAAATATCTCATAAAATTACAAAAATATGAGTAATCATTCATGACTTATTTACACAAAAACAAAATTACATATCCTTTATATCTAATCCATACACCAACGACCAAAAACACCTACAAACACTTTCATTCTTCAATTTTCTTCATCTAATTGATCTCTCTCAAGTTCTATCTTCAAGTTCTAAGTGTTCTTCATAAATTCCAAAAGTTCTAGTTTCATAAAATCAAGAATACTTTCAAGATTGCTAGCTCACTTCCAATCTTGTAAGGTGATCATCCAACCTCAAGAAATCTTTGTTTCTTACAGTAGGTTATCATTCTAATACAAGAACTTTGAGCCATCCAAGGATCCATTGAAGCTAGATCCATTTTTCTCTTTTCCAGTAGGTTCATCCAAGGAACTTAAGGTAGTAATGATGTTCATAACATCATTCGATTCATACATATAAAGCTATCTTATTCGAAGGTTTAAACTTGTAATCACTAGAACATAGTTTAGTTAATTCTAAACTTGTTCGCAAACAAAAGTTAATCCTTCTAACTTGACTTTTAAAATCAACTAAATACATGTTTTATATCTATATGATATGCTAACTTAATGATTTAAAACCTGGAAACACGAAAAACACCGTAAAACCGGATTTACGCCGTCTTAGTAACACCGCGGGCTGTTTTGGGTTAGTTAATTAAAAACTATGATAAACTTTGATTTAAAAGTTTTTATTCTGAGAAAATGATTTTTATTATGAACATGAAACTATATCCAAAAATTATGGTTAAACTCAAAGTGGAAGTATGTTTTCTAAAATGGTCATCTAGACGTCGTTCTTTCGACTGAAATGACTACCTTTACAAAAACGACTTGTAACTTATTTTTTTGACTATAAACCTATACTTTTTCTGTTTAGATTCATAAAATAGAGTTCAATATGAAACCATAGCAATTTGATTCACTCAAAACGGATTTAAAATGAAGAAGTTATGGGTAAAACAAGATTGGATAATTTTTCTCATTTTAGCTACGTGAAAATTGGTAACAAATCTATTCCAACCATAACTTAATCAACTTGTATTGTATATTATGTAATCTTGAGATACCATAGACACGTATACAATGTTTTGACCTATCATGTCGACACATCTATATATATTTCGGAACAACCATAGACACTCTATATGTGAATGTTGGAGTTAGCTATACAGGGTTGAGGTTGATTCCAAAATATATATAGTTTGAGTTATGATCAATACTGAGATACGTATACACTGGGTCGTGGATTGATTCAAGATAATATTTATCGATTTATTTCTGTACATCTAACTGTGGACAACTAGTTGTAGGTTACTAACGAGGACAGGTGACTTAATAAACTTAAAACATCAAAATATATTAAAAGTGTTGTAAATATATTTTGAACATACTTTGATATATATGTATATATTGTTATAGGTTCGTGAATCAACCAGTGGCCAAGTCTTACTTCCCGACGAAGTAAAAATCTGTGAAAGTGAGTTATAGTCCCACTTTTAAAATCTAATATTTTTGGGATGAGAATACATGCAGGTTTTATAAATGATTTACAAAATAGACACAAGTACGTGAAACTACATTCTATGGTTGAATTATAGAAATCGAATATGCCCCTTTTTATTAAGTCTGGTAATCTAAGAATTAGGGAACAGACACCCTAATTGACGCGAATCCTAAAGATAGATCTATCGGGCCCAACAAGCCCCATCCAAAGTACCGGATGCTTTAGTACTTCGAAATTTATATCATATTCGAAGGGTGTCCCGGAATGATGGGGATATTCTTATATATGCATTTTGTTAATGTCGGTTACCAGGTGTTCACCATATGAATGATTTTTATCTCTATGTATGGGATGTGTATTGAAATATGAAATCTTGTGGTCTATTATTATGATTTGATATATATAGGTTAAACCTATAACTCACCAACATTTTTGTTGACGTTTTAAGCATGTTTATTCTCAGGTGATTATTAAGAGCTTCCGCTGTCGCATACTTAAATAAGGACGAGATTTGGAGTCCATGCTTGTATGATATTGTGTAAAAACTGCATTCAAGAAACTTATTTTGTTGTAACATATTTGTATTGTAAACCATTATGAAATGGTCGTGTGTAAACAGGATATTTTAGATTATCATTATTTGATAATCTACGTAAAGCTTTTTAAACCTTTATTGATGAAATAAAGGTTATGGTTTGTTTTAAAATGAATGCAGTCTTTGAAAAACGTCTCATATAGAGGTCAAAACCTCGCAACGAAATCAATTAATATGGAACGTTTTTAATCAATAAGAACGGGACATTTCAGTTGGTATCCGAGCGTTGGTCTTAGAGAACCAGAATTTTGCATTAGTGTGTCTTATCGAGTTGTTAGGATGCATTAGTGAGTCTGGACTTCGACCGTGTTTACTTGAAAAATGATTGCTTAACAAATTTTGTTGGAAACTATATATTTTTAACATGTGAATATTATGTGATATATTAATCTCTTAACGCGTTTGATATTATGTGATAGATGTCTACCTCTAGAACAAGTCCCATTGACTCACCTAATAATAATGAAGAGTCAAATGTAAATTGGAATGATTCGTGGACTGATTCACAAGTTCCCGAAGAGGAACCGGAAGAAGAGTCGGAACCGGAAGAAGAGTCGGAACCGGAAGAAGAATCGGAACCGGAAGAAGAATCGGAACCGGATGAAGAAATAGAACCGGTGGGGGAAATAATAAAACGGTTAAGTAAAAGAAAATCCTCAACCAACCGACCAAGGTTAATTATGGTCAATGGTATTTCCGCCAAGGAAGCAAAATATTGGGAGGATTACCAATTCTCCGATGAATCGGATTCCGACGAGAATTCCGATGATGTTATAGAAATTACCCCAACTGAATTTAAAAAGGCAAAAGAAAATAATAAGAGAAAGGGCATAAAAATAGAGAAATCTAATTCCAACCCCGATGAACTTTATATGTATCGTCAACCCCCGAAGTCCTTAAGTTGTAACAATGACCCGGGAACCTCTAAACCACCAGGTTTTTCTAAACCAATGTGGACAACGACGGCTCGTATTAGGGGAACATCATATATCCCTAGAAACTTGGCAAAACGATCCAAAATTGAAGAAGAAGAAACAAGCGAGTCGGAATAAGATAGTTGTATTCGTGTGGTGTAATATATGTAATATAGTGTGCTTATGCTTTATGATATATGTAAAAATTGCTTGTATTAATAAGTATTTTTTTTTATGAATCTAACTCTTGTCTATTTTACAGTATAAAAACACAAAATGGATAGACAACCCAATATTTTAAGAGACCTACCCGGAGACATGATTGATGAAATCTTGTCTAGAGTCGGTCAGAATTCTTCGGCACAACTATTTAAGGCGAGATCAGTTTGTAAGACATTCGAAGAACGTTCCAAGAATGCCTTGGTTTATAAAAGGCTTTCGTTCGAAAGATGGGGGATATCACATTGGGAAATCCATAAGTTACGATGTGTTTACTTTGACGCATATATTGCGGGGAACCCAAATGCTATTTTACGCAACGGGTTAAGAAATTATTTTGACTCAGTATATCCGAATATAGGACTTCGTGATTTAGAAAAAGCGGCTAACATGCAACATAAAGAAGCATGTTATGCTTACGGATTAGTAATGTTCGCTTCTCACCAAAGTGAGAACAAGAACATCGGGCTACAACTATTAAACAAAACGTTCCCACAAGTGACGGAGTCGGTAATTGGGGTAAGAAATGAGGTTTTTAGATTGTTACGGGACTGTTGGACATTACGTAACCCTCGTCCCTTTGACGACGTTACAACACGCTGTTTTATCAACGGCCATAACGGTTATGTTCCACAAGACCAAGGATGGGAAGTAATCCTAGTAAAACCAGAATGCATGACTTGTTTCTGGACGTATGAATTACGTGTCTTTATTGCCTTTGCTGAACGACTTGTGTACTAGCTAGAATTATCTTCACAACCATCTTGTATCAAATTTATTGTGTGCTATATTTCATGCTATATGTAAAATAAGCGGTATTGTAAGTTTGTAAAATATTGTGTAAAAGTTTGAACGCGAAATATTATTATAATCAGTTTTTCATATAGAATTGTAGTAGTTGAATTGTATATTAGCTACTAAGTATGAACTTAACGGGTAGGTACTACCCGAATTTAAACTTATAAAACGCTAATATGAAGAAAAAGCTTTTATAAATGAGTTCATATTATGCTACGAAATACTATTAACTACTCTTAATATTCTGTATGATTAACTTGTTCCATTTGACTATTTTGAAGGAAATGGCACCGACTACTCGACACACCGTGAATATGAATGAAGAGGAATTCCGTACTTTTCTAGCTTCAAACATAGCCGCAGTACAGGCTGCGCTACATACCAACAATAACCTTGGATCTGGCAGTACAGGAAATCGTGTAGGATGCACCTACAAAGAATTCACTGCCTGCAAACCTTTGGAATTTGATGGAACCGAAGGACCGATCGGATTGAAACGGTGGACCGAGAAGGTCGAATCGGTGTTTGCCATAAGTAAGTGTACTGAAGAGGACAAAGTGAAGTACGCTACGCATACCTTCACAGGTTCTGCGTTAACATGGTGGAATACCTATCTAGAGCAAGTGGGACAAGATGATGCTTACGCACTACCGTGGTCAGCATTCAAGCACTTGATGAACGAGAAGTACCGTCCCAGAACCGAGGTCAATAAGCTCAAGACAGAACTTAGAGGGTTACGAACCCAAGGATTTGATATTACCACGTACGAAAGACGATTCACAGAATTGTGCCTATTATGTCCGGGAGCATTCGAAGATGAGGAAGAGAAGATCGACGCGTTTGTGAAAGGATTACCGGAAAGAATCCAAGAAGATATAAGTTCACACGAGCCCGCCTCCATACAACAGGCATGTAGAATGGCTCACAAACTAGTGAACCAGATTGAAGAAAGAATTAAAGAACAGACTGCTGAAGAGGCCAATGTGAAGCAAGTCAAAAGAAAGTGGGAGGAAAACGGTGATAAGAATCACCAATACAACAACAACAACAATTACAACAATAATCGCAACAATTATCCCAACAATCGTAACATCAATCGCAACTACAACAAACGGCCCAACAACAACAACAACAACAACAACAACAGCAACTACAACAATCATCCCAACAACAATAACAACCGCAACAACAACAACAATCAGAAGCAGCTATGCCAAAGGTGTGAAAAGTATCACTCGGGGTTCTGCACCAAATTTTGCAACAAGTGTAAAAGAAATGGTCATAGCGCGGCGAAGTGTGAAGTCTACGGACCAGGGGTTAATAGAACGAAAGGAACAAATGGTGTCGGAACGAGTAATGGCGGAGCAAGTAGTGTCGGAGCAAGTTATGCCAATGTAGTTTGTTATAAATGTGGAAAACCGGGCCACATCATTAGAAATTGCCCGAACCAGGAGAACACGAATGGACAAGGCCGCGGAAGAGTTTTCAATATTAATGCGGCAGAGGCACAGGAAGACCCGGAGCTTGTTACGGGTACGTTTCTTATTGACAATAAATCTGCTTACGTTTTATTTGATTCGGGTGCGGATAGAAGCTATATGAGTAGAGATTTTTGTGCTAAATTAAGTTGTCCATTGACGCCTTTGGATAGTAAATTTTTACTCGAATTAGCAAATGGTAAATTAATTTCAGCAGATAATATATGTCGGAATCGAGAAATTAAACTGGTTAGCGAAACATTTAAGATTGATTTGATACCAGTAGAGTTAGGGAGTTTTGATGTGATAATCGGTATGGACTGGTTGAAAGAAGTGAAAGCAGAGATCGTTTGTTACAAAAATGCAATTCGCATTATACGAGAAAAAGGAAAACCCTTAATGGTGTACGGAGTAAAGGGCAACACGAAGCTACATCTTATTAGTAATTTGAAGGCACAAAAACTAATAAGAAAAGGTTGCTATGCTGTTCTAGCACACGTCGAGAAAGTACAAACTGAAGAAAAGAGCATCAATGATGTTCCCATTGCAAAAGAATTTCCCGATGTATTTCCGAAAGAATTACCGGGATTACCCCCACATCGATCCGTTGAATTTCAAATAGATCTTGTACCAGGAGCTGCACCAATAGCTCGTGCTCCTTACAGACTCGCACCCAGCGAGATGAAAGAACTGCAAAGCCAATTACAAGAACTTTTAGAGCGTGGTTTCATTCGACCAAGCACATCACCGTGGGGAGCTCCTGTTTTGTTTGTCAAGAAGAAAGATGGTACATTCAGGTTGTGTATCGACTACCGAGAGTTGAACAAACTTACCATCAAGAACCGCTACCCACTACCGAGAATCGACGACTTATTTGATCAACTACAAGGCTCATCTGTTTATTCAAAGATTGACTTACGTTCCGGGTATCATCAAATGCGGGTGAAAGAAGATGATATTCCAAAGACTGCTTTCAGAACACGTTACGGTCATTATGAGTTTATGATCATGCCGTTTGGTTTAACTAATGCACCAGCTGTGTTCATGGACCTTATGAACCGAGTGTGTGGACCATACCTTGACAAGTTTGTCATTGTTTTCATTGATGACATACTTATTTACTCAAAGAATGACCAAGAACACGGTGAACATTTGAGAAAGGTGTTAGAAGTATTGAGGAAGGAAGAATTGTACGCTAAGTTTTCAAAGTGTGCATTTTGGTTGGAAGAAGTTCAATTCCTCGGTCACATAGTGAACAAAGAAGGTATTAAGGTGGATCCGGCAAAGATAGAAACTGTTGAAAAGTGGGAAACCCCAAAAACTCCGAAACACATACGCCAGTTTTTAGGACTAGTTGGTTACTACAGAAGGTTCATCCAAGACTTTTCCAGAATAGCAAAACCCTTGACTGCATTAACGCATAAAGGGAAGAAATTTGAATGGAATGATGAACAAGAGAAAGCGTTTCAGTTATTGAAGAAAAAGCTAACTACGGCACCTATATTGTCATTGCCTGAAGGGAATGATGATTTTATGATTTATTGTGACTCATCAAAGCAAGGTCTCGGTTGTGTATTAATGCAACGAACGAAGGTGATTGCTTATGCGTCTAGACAATTGAAGATTCACGAACAAAATTATACGACGCATGATTTGGAATTAGGCGCGGTTGTTTTTGCATTAAAGACTTGGAGGCACTACTTATATGGGGTCAAAAGTATTATATATACCGACCACAAAAGTCTTCAACACATATTTAATCAGAAACAACTGAATATGAGGCAGCGTAGGTGGATTGAATTATTGAATGATTACGACTTTGAGATTCGTTACCACCCGGGGAAGGCAAATGTGGTAGCCGATGCCTTGAGCAGGAAGGACAGAGAACCCATTCGAGTAAAATCTATGAATATAATGATTCATAATAACCTTACTACTCAAATAAAGGAGGCGCAACAAGGAGTTTTAAAAGAGGGAAATTTAAAGGATGAAATACCCAAAGGATCGGAGAAGCATCTTAATATTCGGGAAGACGGAACCCGGTATAGGGCTGAAAGGATTTGGGTACCAAAATTTGGAGATATGAGAGAAATGGTACTTAGAGAAGCTCATAAAACCAGATACTCAATACATCCTGGAACGGGGAAGATGTACAAGGATCTCAAGAAACATTTTTGGTGGCCGGGTATGAAAGCCGATGTTGCTATATACGTAGGAGAATGTTTGACGTGTTCTAAGGTCAAAGCTGAGCATCAGAAACCATCAGGTCTACTTCAACAACCTGAAATCCCGGAATGGAAATGGAAAAACATTACCATGGATTTCATCACTAAATTGCCAAGGACTGCAAGTGGTTTTGATACTATTTGGGTAATAGTTGATCGTCTCACCAAATCAGCACACTTCTTGCCAATAAGAGAAGATGACAAGATGGAGAAGTTAGCACGACTGTATTTGAAGGAAGTCATCTCCAGACATGGAATACCAATCTCTATTATCTCTGATAGGGATGGCAGATTTATTTCAAGATTCTGGCAGACATTACAGCAAGCATTAGGAACTCGTCTAGACATGAGTACTGCCTATCATCCACAAACTGATGGGCAGAGTGAAAGGACGATACAAACGCTTGAAGACATGCTACGAGCATGTGTTATTGATTTCGGAAACAGTTGGGATCGACATCTACCATTAGCAGAATTTTCCTACAACAACAGCTACCATTCAAGCATTGAGATGGCGCCGTTTGAAGCACTTTATGGTAGAAAGTGCAGGTCTCCGATTTGTTGGAGTGAAGTGGGGGATAGACAGATTACGGGTCTGGAGATTATACAAGAAACTACCGAAAAGATCATCCAAATTCAACAACGGTTGAAAACCGCCCAAAGTCGACAAAAGAGCTACGCTGACATTAAAAGAAAAGATATAGAATTTGAAATTGGAGAGATGGTCATGCTTAAAGTTGCACCTTGGAAAGGCGTTGTTCGATTTGGTAAACGAGGGAAATTAAATCCAAGGTATATTGGACCATTCAAGATTATTGATCGTGTCGGACCAGTAGCTTACCGACTTGAGTTACCTCAACAACTCGCGGCTGTACATAACACTTTACACGTCTCGAATTTGAAGAAATGTTTTGCTAAAGAAGATCTCACTATTCCGTTAGATGAAATCCAAATCAACGAAAAACTTCAATTCATCGAAGAACCCGTCGAAATAATGGATCGTGAGGTTAAAAGACTTAAGCAAAACAAGATACCAATTGTTAAGGTTCGATGGAATGCTCGTAGAGGACCCGAGTTCACCTGGGAGCGTGAAGATCAGATGAAGAAGAAATACTCGCATCTATTTCCAGAAGATTCGTCAACACCTTCAACAGCTTAAAATTTCGGGACGAAATTTATTTAACGGGTAGGTACTGTAGTGACCCGAACTTTTCCATGTTTATATATATTAATTGAGATTGATATTTACATGATTAAATGTTTCCAACATGTTAAGCAATCAAACTTGTTAAGACTTGATTAATTGAAATAGGTTTCATATAGACAATTGACCACCCAAGTTGACCGGTGATTCACGAACGTTAAAACTTGTAAAAACTATATGATGACATATATATGGTTATATATATAGTTAACATGATATTATGATATGTAAACATATCATTAAGTATATTAACAATGAACTACATATGTAAAAACAAGACTACTAACTTAATGATTTTGAAACGAGACATATATGTAACGATTATCGTTGTAACGACATTTAATGTATATATATCATATTAAGAGATATTCGTACATCATAATATCATGATAATATAATAATTTAAAATCTCTTTTGATATTATAAACATTGGGTTAACAACATTTAACAAGATCGTTAACCTAAAGGTTTCAAAACAACATTTACATGTAACGACTAACGATGACTTAACGACTCAGTTAAAATGTATATACATGTAGTGTTTTAATATGTATTCATACACTTTTGAAAGACTTCAAGACACTTATCAAAATACTTCTACTTAACAAAAATGCTTACAATTACATCCTCGTTCAGTTTCATCAACAATTCTACTCGTATGCACCCGTATTCGTACTCGTACAATACACAGCTTTTAGATGTATGTACTATTGGTATATACACTCCAATGATCAGCTCTTAGCAGCCCATGTGAGTCACCTAACACATGTGGGAACCATCATTTGGCAACTAGCATGAAATATCTCATAAAATTACAAAAATATGAGTAATCATTCATGACTTATTTACATAAAAACAAAATTACATATCCTTTATATCTAATCCATACACCAACGACCAAAAACACCTACAAACACTTTCATTCTTCAATTTTCTTCATCTAATTGATCTCTCTCAAGTTCTATCTTCAAGTTCTAAGTGTTCTTCATAAATTCCAAAAGTTCTAGTTTCATAAAATCAAGAATACTTTCAAGATTGCTAGCTCACTTCCAATCTTGTAAGGTGATCATCCAACCTCAAGAAATCTTTGTTTCTTACAGTAGGTTATCATTCTAATACAAGAACTTTAAGCCATCCAAGGATCCATTGAAGCTAGATCCATTTTTCTCTTTTCCAGTAGGTTCATCCAAGGAACTTAAGGTAGTAATGATGTTCATAACATCATTCGATTCATACATATAAAGCTATCTTATTCGAAGGTTTAAACTTGTAATCACTAGAACATAGTTTAGTTAATTCTAAACTTGTTCGCAAACAAAAGTTAATCCTTCTAACTTGACTTTTAAAATCAACTAAACACATGTTCTATATATATATATATGATATGCTAACTTAATGATTTAAAACCTGGAAACACGAAAAACACCGTAAAACCGGATTTACGTCGTCGTAGTAACACCGCGGGCTGTTTTGGGTTAGTTAATTAAAAACTATGATAAACTTTGATTTAAAAGTTGTTATTCTGAGAAAATGATTTTTATTATGAACATGAAACTATATCCAAAAATTATGGTTAAACTCAAAGTGGAAGTATGTTTTCTAAAATGGTCATCTAGACGTCGTTCTTTCGACTGAAATGACTACCTTTACAAAAACGACTTGTAACTTATTTTTCCGACTATAAACCTATACTTTTTCTATTTAGATTCATAAAATAGAGTTCAATATGAAACCATAGCAATTTGATTCACTCAAAACGGATTTAAAATGAAGAAGTTATGGGTAAAACAAGATTGGATAATTTTTCTCATTTTAGCTACGTGAAAATTGGTAACAAATCTATTCCAACCATAACTTAATCAACTTGTATTGTATATTATGTAATCTTGAGATACCATAGACACGTATACAATGTTTCGACCTATCATGTCGACACATCTATATATATTTCGGAACAACCATAGACACTCTATATGTGAATGTTGGAGTTAGCTATACAGGGTTGAGGTTGATTCCAAAATATATATAGTTTGAGTTGTGATCAATACTGAGATACGTATACACTGGGTCGTGGATTGATTCAAGATAATATTTATCGATTTATTTCTGTACATCTAACTGTGGACAACTAGTTGTAGGTTACTAACGAGGACAGCTGACTTAATAAACTTAAAACATCAAAATATATTAAAAGTGTTGTAAATATATTTTGAACATACTTTGATATATATGTATATATTGTTATAGGTTTGTGAATCAACCAGTGGCCAAGTCTTACTTCCCGACGAAGTAAAAATATGTGAAAGTGAGTTATAGTCCCACTTTTAAAATCTAATATTTTTGGGATGAGAATACATGCAGGTTTTATAAATGATTTACAAAATAGACACAAGTACGTGAAACTACATTCTATGGTTGAATTATCGAAATCGAATATGCCCCTTTTTATTAAGTCTGGTAATCTAAGAATTAGGGAACAGACACCCTAATTGACGCGAATCCTAAAGATAGATCTATCGGGCCCAACAAGCCCCATCCAAAGTACCGGATGCTTTAGTACTTCGAAATTTATATCATATCCGAAGGGTGTCCCGGAATGATGGGGATATTCTTATATATGCATTTTGTTAATGTCGGTTACCAGGTGTTCACCATATGAATGATTTTTATCTCTATGTATGGGATGTGTATTGAAATATGAAATCTTGTGGTCTATTATTATGATTTGATATATATAGGTTAAACCTATAACTCACCAACATTTTTGTTGACGTTTTAAGCATGTTTATTCTCAGGTGATTATTAAGAGCTTCCGCTGTCGCATACTTAAATAAGGACGAGATTTGGAGTCCATGCTTGTATGATATTGTGTAAAAACTGCATTCAAGAAACTTATTTTGTTGTAACATATTTGTATTGTAAACCATTATGAAATGGTCGTGTGTAAACAGGATATTTTAGATTATCATTATTTGATAATCTACGTAAAGCTTTTTAAACCTTTATTGATGAAATAAAGGTTATGGTTTGTTTTAAAATGAATGCAGTCTTTGAAAAACGTCTCATATAGAGGTCAAAACCTCGCAACGAAATCAATTAATATGGAACGTTTTTAATCAATAAGAACGGGACATTTCACAAAAGACCCGTCACATTGAGCGGAGATTCAACTACATAAGGGATGAAGTTGAAAAGGGAAAGATATGTATTCGCAAAGTTCACACAGATCTTAATATAGCGGATCCTCTCACGAAGCTCTTACATGGATCAAAACATACTGGACATGTTTGTGCATTAGGGCTTCGATATTCTAGTGATTGGTCATGATCTGTTTTAAGTATCGTCACGGAACGAAATTTTTCAAACTCATTAATATAATTATGGTATTAATTTATTTTGAGTCATGTTCCTATTTTGCATATTTTATCCATGAATAAGTAATTATTCTAAATTCCGTAGTCGATCACATTCGTGGGAACAAGTGTGAGGTTTAGACTATTATGAACATGGATTGGTATACATTCACGGAATGAATGTGGGGCAGGGATGCAGCCAAGGTTCATAGATATTTGTAGGATACAAATATTGGAAGACCCGCTCTCAAGATTTACTAAATGGAGCCTTTGTGGTTGATCACATGTAATCTTGAGTAAAGGCGAATATCATTGTATCCTCTGACCTGAGATACATATTGGGTTCGGATATTTACCAAGTATTGTGCCTTGATTCTTTCCTTCGCTATTCTGAAATATGGTAGTTCATAAAGAAGAGCTCATGTATAATACAAAGTATATATATCTAGGACGTATGTAGTCAAGATGGAATTTGTCCCTCTTATTCATTGAGAGTCAGATGTCTAAGGCCTGATAAAGTTAAATCTAAAAGAGAGTGATCATTCTGTATCTCTTGGATTTAACATGACATCTTGGAAGAAAGGATATAATGAAAAGATTCACCTATTCATATTCGAGATGGGAACTCGAAGGGGATGATGTTATTGAATGGCACAAAGTCATAACATATTGGGGGTGATGGACGGTCGTTAGGTGGTATCCATCACTTGCATTAATTTCTTATGTTTCTCGTGCAAGTGGGAGATTGAAGGTATTTCGTATGCCCGAGAGACATATTAAATTAACGTGGCCACTATGTTATGATCCAAGTTGGGTCATACCCAATAACAAGCTTACCAACACCTTATATGTATTTATTTTAACGGTTGGATTGTTAAATAAATACGTGACACTTGAACTTTAGAAAATCGGTTTTCTAAATTATAATCACTTGAGATAAATTATTTGGATAATTTATATATGATATGGATATAATTGTTATAGGTTTAAATAATTACATTGTGTTATATTTTATAAATGGGTTTATAAAATATACAAGTAACTTAATAAAATGCATGGTTTTTAACTAGTTTTATAAGAAAAATTCTTTTTTTTTTAAAAACCTCCCCATGGTGGACGTTTTTTGGAAGACCAAGACACCTCCCATGCTTGTTTTATCATGTTATTTTAATAGCACAATTCCTAAGGAGCATGCTTGACACTTAAAACCAAGTATTGACTCACATTATTCAAGTAACTAGTTCAAAATACTCTCCCTTGTCTTGTTGAAGCTGCTGGCCGAAACTTTTGAGGTAGGGAGAGTGGGTTTTACTTGCTAATTCAAGTTCATCAAGTGTCAAAAATTCCTAACAAAATAATAGAGGGTGTTGGTGATTAAAGCTTGGGGTATTACACACTTGAGGCTTCAAGTTAGAAGTTGCTAGTTCATTATCTTCATCATCATCTTCATCATCTTGTAACCTCCTAACTTGGAGTAGGTACTTTTCTTTACTAGCACTCTTATATTTGTAAGTATATTTCTAGACTTGATCTATTTTGGAATTCATGTTTAAAAGGTTAAACTCATATTGATTTGTTTATGTAAAATTGCTTCCGCTTCACTTTTAAAATCGAGTTTTGACATGCATGTTAATATAACTTGTTAATATGATGAATTCCAACAGGAATGCATGTTCTTCTTCGTGCGATCGATCTCCTCAACCGTGTGCAAGATGTGTGTATTTTGAAGTGGGTTTGAAAGAGATAAAAGTGAGGGTTTTATTTAAATTAAAGCAGATCAGACAACGCACGGTCGAAGCACGGTTGACTGTGGTGTCTGCCATGAAAGGATTTCCAAATGTATAGAGCAGGAATCTGCGGTCGAGTAGACGGTCAGCCGTGATCCAGCCGTAGATTCTTCTGATCACCAATTTCTTCACTTCTACTGCTTTTAAGCGCGTTTTGACGATTCGTAGGTTCTATAGAATACTTGAGGACAAGTTTTCTTTCCTTTACATTGAATGATTACTTCCTCCCGACGTTTAATCATCAATGACACGTAATATATATATATATATATATAGATATATATATATATATATATATATATATATATATATATATATATATATATATATATATATATATATATATATATTCAACCATACACATAGTATACACAAAACGTATCCATCTTGTATTTAGCATAGTTTCATATAAACACACAATCCTAATGCAAGTAAGCTTCCTTCAATAATCTTTTAAAATCATTTTTCAAAAACAATTTTGCCTTTATAAGAAAAACCTTTCATTAATACAAAGTCTTTTTGAAAAATTTATTCTCATTAACATTTTGATCATTGGTTTTGATTGATTTTAAGATTACCCAATCCTTGACTTATCTCTTCCATTGAATTGCTAGCTTGGTCCATTTTTCCCATGTTCTCAATTTTCCTAATAATATACAATGGACTTTGATTACACGATTTGTGTTTGCTAGAGTTGTGACACATATTTATTTCACGTTTATCTCTTGATGAATCATAAGTAGTCATCCTTTCAAGTTTTCTTTTTAAAGCGTTGTTTTCATCAATTAAGACTTTGTTAAGTTGTCTAACTTTGTGTAATTCTTTCTCTAAAAGTTTTACTTTTTCACGACTACTATCATACACAAATTTAATAGTTTTGTAATCATCTAACAATTCTTCATAATTAGAAGGATAGAATACATGTACCTCATTGCAATTCATGCTTGAGACATCATCTTCTTTGAATGGAGATTCAACGTCTTCTTCACTTTGACCATCTTGATCTAAATCATTCCAAGAACCCATGAGGCAAACATCTTCATCTCCATCCAAACCCTTTTCTTGAAAATCTTCAAGCTTCCCCAAATTCTTCCTTACTCCCTTACCCTTTAAACTACTAGAGTTTTCTTCTTCTTGAGAACATAGTAAATCCCAACAATCCTTTGAATTTTCACATGAAATTATCTTTATTCTTTCTTCACTGGGAAGAACTCCATGAATTAGTGAAATTGCATCAAATTATTTCAAAATATCATAGTTTTGGAATGTTGAGTTCACTAGTCTTGAACTTGCTTGTGGAACAAAGTCTCCCACTTTGATTATTCTCCACATGTAGTAATCTTTGGATTTGAGATAAGTCTCAAATCTCAATTTCCACACATCAATATCTATCTTATCAAAGATTGGTGCTTCTTTCACCAATTCTTCCGAGTATCCCATAGTTTGAGTTGATCCAAGAATCGTTGACTCAAGTTTTTGCACGAAACGAATTTTGACACTTTCAAAAACGTTTATAGAGCAATGATTTGAGTAACCGCTCTGATACTAATTGTAAGTAACTAGAGGGGGTGAATAGTTACTTAATACATTTTTTACACTTTTTCGATTGATTACCAAATTTGATTAACTATGATCAACCAATTCAACTCAAACTTGATGTGTGTAGTGTATATGTTCAAAATGATGAATGAAGTAATGTAAAGAACATAGACACAAGGATTTATAGTGGTTCGGGTAGATGTTAACTAATCCACCTTAATCCACTCCCAGATTACACTAATCGGGATTTGTTGCTTCACTAAGCACTTTTCTCCAAACCCGGTGGAGATCCGATTTACAAGTCTTCAACTTCTTTGGTAGATAACAAACCTAATCTTTCTATCCCTTTGAAAGATCAACTCCAACCTAGATTAACTTGTCTTCACCTTGGACAAGTATTAATCTCCAAATGAGATTAATCAACTTCCTAAGTCCCTTTAAGAAACTAGATCACTAAGCTAGCCTCTGCTTCTACTAATTAAAGTTACAAGACTTATACACTTTGTAATGATGATCCTAAGACAATACTAGGACATACATTATACTAAGTAAACTCACTAGAGTAATGATTTTGATTAGTAAGTTTACAACAACCAAATTCTATATCTATAAGATCATAGAATCTTCTCTTGCTTGATCACATTTGAGTAGTAATTAGAGCCCTTGTGATCTCTGGAAATAAGCTTTTTAAATATGCAAGAGGGTCAACTTCAAATGCTCTTCAATGCTTGCCTTTTATAGTAGGATTCAAAAAATAGCCGTTGACACACGGTTGCCAGCACGGTCGACCGTGGTTCGACCGTGCGTGCTCCAGTCCAAAATTGGTATCCGTTGTATAGCCGTTTGACTCAAATTTGAACACCACATTTTGGCACCTTTACTCCATCTAGAACCTGCAAAAGAAACCAGACATCCTATACAAGTACTATATGCATTAAGTGTGTAATATTTGGTCTTATTGTGTGAAAGTGACATAACACTCCATTAGTGGTAAACCCAACATTCTTGGAGAAGTGTCTTGATTGATATTTTGGGAAATCTCAGATTGGTCAAGACTTAGTTAGTCACTTTAATGCATTTGGTTCAATTCTAAAGACTAGTCAATATGTCAATAACTTTCTAGTTTCAATTAATCATAAGTCATGTTTATTTTAAGCTTAGGTAGATTAATTGAATGATGTCTTTCTAAGATAATCATTAAGTATGTAGAGACATCAAAGTTAAGTCATACTTGAACAAGCAATCACAATTTGTTACTTAGACAAGACCAAGTAAATAATTGATCATAATTTTATTGTGAACCAATTTACACTTAATTTGTTGGAGTAGACTAGTTACTTGAATCCTAAGTAGTAAGCACATAGCAAGCATGTTAATCAAGTTGAAAAATTTATGAGTATTAAACATATTAGCAAGTAGCAAGTAATACTTACACATAGTAAGAGATAGTTACTCTAAGATCAATCATATAGATATTTGCACAACTTGTAATTTAAGCTTTTAGCAAGCTTACTTACAATATAACATATTGCATGATTAATGTGTAAGCACACATTAATGTCCAACACATGCACAAGGGAAGAGCAATCTCTAGTTGGGACTTGGTAACCATCCTAAATGTATCTAAGTGTATTTTAGGATTACAAGTCTTTACTAGTTACACTTGAAAGCATTGTTCTTCATTTTCCCTTAATTAATCACTAAGTCATCTTTGATAGTAATTATTGTTCTAGTGACATTGGCTTAAGTGTGTTGGTACTTGATGATCATACTAAGGATGTCTATATAAGAATTTAGATCACGAGTTGTTGATTAACACTTATGTGCTATGCCTAATCTTGGTTAATTTTTCATTAAGATGTCATTAGGCGTAATTAACCACGATTAGTATTTTTATGACCAAAACTCAATTGAGTATGGAGAAGGCATCTATTCTAAGCTTGTTGAGAAAAGTTTCATGAATTATAGATGTAGAGAACTAGTCAAACTTTATTTGGTCAAAATTAGTAACAGAGAAAACTGCGGTCGCACTGCGGTTGACCGTGGTGGCGACCGTGCTACTTGTTTTCACAAAACTGCGTTGCAATTCAGTTTGGGGTTCTGCGGCTGGCTATGCGGTCGACCGTGCCTCTGACCGTGTATTTTGCTGAACTTTTAATTCTTTTCTTTTAAGCTATGTTTGACTTGGTCATTTGCAAGACAAAGTATAGATTAGTGACCTTGCGTGTTTTATGTTAAGATGTCAATCATCACTTATGCATATGTATGTGTCATCATCAAAACATATTCTTTGGTTAATTATCATACTATTCTTTGGTTAATCATCATACTTAACTTTTTCGTTTAGTTCATTAACCAACATTCAACCAACATTATTATTTCAGACTTGTAGCCCAGCCTACATTAAAAGATTAGTCTTAATATTCTTGACACAAACCAAGGCAAATATACACAAAATTATATGCAAATAAAATAAAGAAAAAACCATCAAACTGGACTGTTCCAAACCGGACCAAACCGGTCTAACAAGACAATTACTTGGTCTAATCTGGTTTGATCTGTGTTGAAACCGGATATGCTGGTTTGGTTTGAGATTTAATCAAAACCGGACCAAACCGGACCGCGGACACCCCTAAAGGAAACCATCTGAGTTCGAATACTTCTGGCCCATTTTTTTTTGTTCGCAATTTTTTTTCTCAGCTCTCGCTCAACATTAGTTTTATAAAAACGTTAGATAGTTCCGCCGCAACGCGTGGACCAAAATTTTTCTAGTTATAATTATTTATTAAATATAAATTTGTTATAAACGCAACGTGCAATTCATCACGAATTTTCTCAGGAATAAAACTATTCTCAGGGTTAAACATATTCACCTATTAACTTCAACTTATAATCTTACGATTAAATAGATACCTCCATACTGCTAAGTCAGTTGCTCTTTAGTCGGGTGGGATCCTTTCCTACTAAATACTTGGGCATACCTTTGGCTCAAATATGAGGTTAGTTTCAAGTTGGGAGAGCTTGCTTGATAAATTTCGCAAAAAATTAGCGTCGTGGAAAGCAATTCAGTGGGTCGTCGTTTAACTTTACTGTAATATGTTATGGGTAGTCTCGGTATATACTTCATGTCGCTCTTCAAATGCCCCGAATCTATCATCAAACGTTTAGAGTTGACTTGTTTGAATTTTTTTTGGGGTAGCAGTGATAACGAGAAGAAGATGGCTTGGGTAAAATGGGATGTGATTCTTGCGTCTTTTGAAAAAGGCGGTTTACATGCCGGTAGCCTTAAAGCGTTTAATCTTGCCTTAATTCACAAGTGGCGTTGGAGGTACTTGTTTTCTCTGGATGATTATTGGGTCACCATTATAAAATCCATTGATGGTGGTACTTTTGAACGAGTTAATGGCAATGGTTGTTGAGCCAACATCCTTGATGCTTGTAGTAAAATGTTATCATCAGACATACTGCCATCGAATCCTATCAAGATGGAAGTAGGGAACGGTAACAATGTGAGCTTTTGGCACTACATATGGGTTGGTTCATCTTTTTTGGCATCTAGATATAATCGGTTGTTCCACCTCGATGTTAACAATCATAAGACAGTTGCAGACAAATGGGTTAATGGTTCGATATGGTCAAGAGGTGAGATTGGGAGTTGTAATTCACAGGCTCTTTCAATGTTGCGTGAAGAGTTACAAGAGTATAACATCTCAAATCACTTAGATAGATGGGTGTTCACCTTGAGCTCGAATGGTATCTATTCTGTTAAAGCTTTGATATAATGCATCGACAGTTCAATCCTTAGCTCGACTCAAGTATCGACAGCCTAGTTCAAGTTTATCCCGTAGAAAATTAATGTTTTTCTATGGCGATTCAGGTTGGATTCCTTACCTCTTCGTTGGAATTTGTTTGCGAAGGGTTTTGAATTAGCTCTATTGTTTGTCCGGTGTGCAACAACAGTATCGAAATGCAATCTCACATGTTCTTCACTTGCACTCTAGCCATGAACTGACGGTATAAGATACGGATTTGGATGAGTTGCAATATGCCGACTACGTCATCGTGGGAACAAGTTACTAGCTGGATCGATGGCCTTCATGTTTCGAAAGAAAAAAAGGAACGTTTATATGCTATCTGAAATGTCCCATTCATATTGATTATAAACGTTCCATATTAATTGATTTCATTGCGAGGTTTTGACCTCTATATGAGACGTTTTTCAAAGACTGCATTCATTTTTAAAACAAACCATAACCTTTATTTTATCGACAAGGTTAACAAGACACCACTTAGATTATCCAAAAATGATAATCTAACAACTATTCCACTTACACACTATCAATACATATTGGTTTACAAATATTAATATGTTACAACAAAATAAATCTCGAATGCAGTTTTAAACAATATTATACAAGCATGCTGACACCAAATCTTGTCCATATAATAGCATGCAACAGCGGAAGCTCTTAATAATCACCTGAGAATAAGCATCCTTTAAACGTCAACAAAAATGTTGGTGAGTTATAGGTTTAACCTATATTTATCAAATCGTAATAATAGACCACAAGATTTCATATTTCAATATACATCCCATACATAGAGATAAAAATCATTCATATGATGAACACCGGGTAACTGATCTTAACAAGATGCATATAGAATATCCCCTATCATTTCGAGACTCCCTTCGGACATGATGAATTCGAAGTACTAAAGCATTCGGTACTTTGGATGGGGCTCGTTGGGCCCAATAGATCTATCTTTAGGATTCACGTCAATTAGGGTGTCTGTTCCCTAATTCTTAGATTACCAGACTAAAAAGGGGCATATTCGGTTTAATAATCCATCCATAGAATGTAGTTTCGTTTACTTGTGTCTATTTTGTAAAACATTTATAAAACTGCATATATTCTCATCCCAAAATATTAGATTTTAAAAGTGGGACTATAACTCACTTTCACAGATTTTTACTTCGTCGGGAAGTAAGACTTGGCCACTGGTCGATTCACGAACCTATAACAAATATATACATATATATCAAAGTATGTTCAAAATATATTTAAAACATTTTTAATACGTTTTGCTGTTTTAAGTTTATTAAGTCAGCTGTCCTCGTTAGTAACCTACAACTAGTTGTCCACAGTTAGATGTACAGAAAATAAAGCAATATATAATATCTTGAATCAATCCATGACCTCGTGTATACAAGCCTCAGGCTAGATCACAACTCAAAGTATATATAATATTTTGGAATCAACCTCAACCCTGTATAGCTAACTCCAATATTACTGCATATAGAGTGTCTATGGTTGTTCCGAAATATATATATAGATGGGTCGATATGATATGTCAAAACATTGTATTCGTGTCTATGGTATCCCAAGATTACATAATATATTAGAATATATGTATAATACAATATAAGTTAGCTAGGATATGATTAATATAGATTTGTTACCAATTTTCACGTAGCTACAACAAGAAAAATTATCCAATCTTGTTTTACCCATAACTTCTTCGTTTTAAATCCGTTTTGAGTGTTTCAGTTGCTATGGTTTCATATTGAACTTAAGTTTATGAATCTAAATAGAAAAATAATAAGTTTATAGTCGGAAATATAGGTTACAAGTCATTTTTGTAAAGGTAGTCATTTCAGTCGAAAGAACGACGTCTAGATGACCATTTTGGAAAACATACTTCCACTTTGAGTTTAACCATGATTTTTGGATATAGTTTCATGTTCATAAGAAAAATCATTTTTCCAGAAGAACAACTTTTAAATCAAAGTTTATCATAGTTTTTAATTAACTAACCCAAAACAGCCCGCGGTGTTACTACGACGGCGTATATCCGGTTTTACGGTGTTTTTCGTGTTTCCAGGTTTTAAATCATTAAGTTAGCATATAATATAGATATATAACATGTGTTTAGTTGATTTTAAAAGTCAATTTAGAAGGATTAACTTTATTTGCGAACAAGTTTAGAATTAACTAAACTATGTTCTAGTGATTAAAAGTTTAAATCTTCGAATAAGATAGTTTTATATGTATGAATCGAATGATGTTATGAACATCATTACTAACTTAATTTTAGTAGGTAAACCCACTGGAAATGAGAAAAATAGATCTATCTTCAAAGGATCCTTGGATGGCTTGAAAGTTCTTGAAGCAGAATCATCACACGAAAACAAGTTCAAGTAAGATTTCCACTCGAAATAAGATTGTTATAGTTATAGAAATTGAATCAAAGTTTGAATATGAGTATTACCTTGTATTAGAAAGATATCTTACTGTAAATAAGAAAGATTTTTTGAGGTTGGATGATTTTTTTATAAGATTTGATGTAAGTTAGCAAACTTGGAAGTATTCTTGATTTTACGAAACTAGAACTTATAGAATTTATGAAGAACACTTATAACTTGAAGATAGAACTTGAGAGAGATCAATTAGATGAAGAAAATTGAAGAATTAAAGTGTTTGTAGGTGTTTTTGGTCGTTGGTATATGGATTAGATATAAAGGATGTGTAATTTTGTTTACTTGTAAATAAGTCATGAATGATTACTAATATTTTTGTAATTTTATGAGATATTTCATGCTAGTTGTCAAATGATGGTTCCTACATGTATTAGGTGACTCACAAGGGCTGCTAAGAGCTGATCATTGGAGTGTATATACCAATAGTAAATACATTTAGAAGCTGGGTATTGTACGAGTACGAATACGAGTGCATACGAGTAGAATTGTTGATGAAAATGAATGAGGATGTAATTGTAAGCATTTTTGTTAAGTAGAAGTACTTTGATAAGTGTCTTGAAGTCTTTCAAAAGTGTATGAATACATATTAAAACACTACATGTATATACATTTTAATTGAGTCGTTAAGTCATCGTTAGTCGTTACATGTAAGTGTTGTTTTGAAACCTTTAGGTTAACGATCTTGTTAAATGTTGTTAACCCATTGTTTATTATATCTAAAGAGATGTTAAATTATTACATTATCATGATATTATTATGTATTAATATATCTTAATATGATATATATACAATTAAATGTCGTTACAACGATAATCGTTACATATATGCCTCGTTTCGAAATCCTTAAGTTAGTAGTCTTGTTTTTACATATGTAGTTCATTGTTAATATACTTAATGATATGTTTACTTATCATAATACCATGTTAACTATATATATATCCATATATTAAGACATCATATAGTTTTTGCAAGTTTTAACGTTCGTGAATCACCATCAACTTGGGTGGTCAATTGTCTATATGAAACCTATTTCAATTAATCAAGTCTTAACAAGTTTGATTGCTTAACATGTTGGAAACACTTAATCATGTAAATAACAATTTCATTTAATATATATAAACATGTAAAAGTTCGGGTCACTACAGTACCTACCCGTTAAATAAATTTGGTCCCGAAATTTTAAGCAGTTGGAGGTGTTGACGTATCTTCTGGAAATAAGTGCGTGTATTTCTTCTTCATCTGATCTTCTCATTCCCAGGTGAACTCGGGTCCTCTACGAGCATTCCATCGAATCTTAACAATTGGTATCTTGTTTTGCTTAAGTCTTTTAACCTCACGGTCCATTATTTCGACGGGTTCTTCGATGAATTGAAGTTTTTCGTTGATTTGGACTTCGTCTAATGGAATAGTGAGATCTTCTTTAGCAAAATATTTCTTCAAATTTGAGATGTGGAAAGTGTTATGTACAGCTGTGAGTTGTTGAGGTAACTCAAGTCGGTAAGCTACTGGTCCGACACGATTAATAATCTTGAATGGTCCAATATACCTTGGATTTAATTTCCCTCTTTTACCAAATCGAACAACGCCTTTCCAAGGTGCAACTTTAGCATGACCATCTCTCCAATTTCAAATTATATATCTTTTCTTTTAATGTCAGCGTAGCTCTTTTGTCGACTTTGGGCGATTTTCAACCGTTGTTGAATTTGGATGATCTTCTCGGTAGTTTCTTGTATTATCTCCGGACCCGTAATCTTTCTGTCCCTCACTTCACTCCAAAAAATCGGAGACCTGCACTTTCTACCATAAAGTGCTTCAAATGGTGCCATCTCAATGCTTGAATGGTAGCTGTTGTTGTAGGAAAATTCTGCTAACGGTAGATGTCAATCCCAACTGTTTCCGAAATCAATAACACATGCTCGTAGCATGTCTTCAAGCATTTGTATCGTCTTTTCGCTCTGCCCATCAGTTTGTGGATGATAGGTAGTACTCATGTGTAGACGAGTTCCTAATGCTTGCTGTAATGTCTGCCAGAATCTTGAAATAAATCTTTCATCCCTATCAGAGATAATAGAGATTGGTATTCCATGTCTGGAGATGACTTCCTTCAAATATAGTCGTGCTAACTTCTTCATCTTGTCATCTTCTCTTATTGGCAGGAAGTGTGCTGATTTGGTGAGACGATCAACTATTACCCAAATAGTATCAAAACCACTTGCAGTCCTTGGCAATTTAGTGATGAAATACATGGTAATGTTTTCTCATTTCCATTCTGGGATTCCGGGTTGTTGAAGTAGACCTGATAGTTTCTGATGCTCAGCTTTGACCTTAGAACACGTCAAACATTCTCCTACATATTTAGCAACATCGGCTTTCATACCCGGCCACCAAAAATGTTTCTTGAGATCCTTGTACATCTTTCCCGTTCCAGGATGTATTGAGTATCTGGTTTTATGAGCTTCTCTAAGTACCATTTCTCTCATATCTCCAAATTTTGGTACCCAAATTCTTTCAACCCTATACCGGGTTCCATCTTCCCGAATATTAAGATGCTTCTCCGATCCTTTGGGTATTTCATCCTTTAAATTTCCTTCTTTTAAAACTCCTTGTTGCACATCCTTTATTTGAGTAGTAAGGTTATTGTGAATCATTATATTCATAGCTTTTACTAGAATGGGTTCTCTGTCCTTTTTGATCAAGGCGTCGGCTACCACATTCGCCTTCCCCAGGTGGTAACGAATCTCAAAGTCGTAATCATTCAACAATTCAATCCACCTGCGCTGCCTCATGTTCAGTTGTTTCTGATTAAATATGTGTTGAAGACTTTTGTGGTCGGTATATATAATACTTTTCACCCCATATAAGTAGTGCCTCCAAGTCTTTAATGCAAAAACAACGACGCCTAATTCCAAATCATGCATCGTATAATTCTGCTCGTGAATCTTCAATTGTTTAGACGCATAAGCAATTACTTTCATTCGTTGCATTAACACACAACCGACACCTTGCTTTGAGGCGTCACAATATATCACAAAATCATCATTCCCTTCAGGTAATGACAATATAGGTACCGTAGTTAACTTTTTCTTTAACAATTGAAACGCTTTTTCTTGTTCATCTTTCCATTCAAATTTCTTCCCTTTATGCGTTAATGCAGTCAAGGGTTTTGCTATTCTGGAAAAGTCTTGGATGAACCTTTTGTAGTAACCAGCCTGATGTGTGCGAGGTGGCGTACGAAATACTATTATATTTTATTACGAAATACGATACAAATTACACAAGTTTTAATTATCTATTTACAGATGGGATATACCTAAACCTTGCTACAACACTATACGCAGTGTACCTAATTGTAGAGTAGTGTAGTTTTTAGTAAGTCCGGTTCGTTCCACAGGGAGACAATTTATTTTACACTATATTTTAAACAACTATATTTGTACAAAATATATATAATTATATATAGTAATAATATAAAAGGGGGTTTACCGTTTAATGACCGGTTTGTCGAATTTAAGTTTTAAGCGTAAATATAAATGACGATAATTAAAGTGCTTAAAATAAATGACAATAAATAAAAGGAAAATAAATAAAAGTACAATGAGGAAATATAAAAATAAAATAATTATACTTATTTAAACTTTCGTACTCATGATGTTTGACGTTTTGATTTTAATTTATTACCCTGGGTTAATTGTCCTTTGTCCTGGCTTTATTTGATACCTATCTGGTTTTTGTCCATAATAGTCCATCGGTCATAAATATAAAGTGCGAGTGTCCTCGTCAAATTACCCTTATACCCGAAGTCAAATATTTCAACTAATTAAGGATTTAAACTGTGACGCAGTTATCACTTATGTCAACAATTACACCAGTTATCACTGTATGTAATCCACCCCTGTTTTGATTAGATATGAATATTAATTTACCCACTTGATCAATTTGAATAATCAATTACCCAACCCGAATAATTAATTAAATGCTTATAATAGATTCCGTATAAACGTCACTAAATAGGACAACTACAATCATTATTAATTATTAGATTAAATAATTTGAAGATAGGTTCGACAGACTCCAATGAGTTGTTACTCGATTAGACAATACCCCCCATCTATTAATAGTCCATAGCCCAATGTCCACAAGTGTCGGTCTTTTGTCCAAACATTAATTATGGTCCAAAGTCCAATAACCCCTTCTTAATATTTAGTCCAACATCACGATTACTTCTGCTTAAATAAACATAATAATAACTTAGTTACGAGACATTAATTTAAAAAGAAGAACATAACTTACATTGATTATTTTTCGCGTAGCTTTACACGGACAGAACTTTGACTTTAAAACCCGTAAAATAACCTTTACATTACCCAAACTAATCTAATATAAAACTAAACTAATATATATATTATATATATATATATATATATATATATATATATATATATATATATATATATATATATATATATATATATATATTATATATATTACAAGAGAGCAGAGAGATATTGATATTGGATTGTGTTTTTTTTCTTTCTCATTACACACACTCCGTATTTATAGAGTAAGAGTTTGATGCATGTGAAGTTGATTTGAAAGTTAGTTGAATATTTAATAATCAACTTGCAATTAAAGTTCGGTGGCTGGCTGCTTCTTTTTCAATTTGCATATTGAATTATTATTATATATTATTATTATTATATTATTATTATTATTATGAATTATATATATATTATATTATATTCTTGTGCATAGTTGACTTGTAATTTTAGCTCCGTTGAGTCGTACGTTGATAGTTGGTTCATGTCTCAGTTCTGGATTTTCGAAAGCCTTTTTGTATGCTTAGATATCTTGTACTTTGCGTTCCGCGACTTGTACTCTTATAATTTTTAGACGTTTCTTATCAATAAATGGAACCACTTAGATTGTATCTTGTACATTTGAGCTTTTTGGTCATTTGCGTCTTCAAATCGTTGTTTTCTTCTTTTGTCTTCGCACTTATTTATTTAAACGATTATTACATAAAAATAGAACAATAGTAACTAAAAGCTTTACATATTGGAAGGATATTGATACTAAATATATGTTCCTTTTTAGCATTATCAAATATCCTCACACTTGAGCGTTGCTTGTCCTCAAGCAATACAGAACTTTGAAATAAAATCACACTTCACTCGAATCACTTTTTTTTTATTCTCACACTTTATACATCAGTGATTTTGATACGGCGGTATAAACAATAACAGTAACAATGTGGTTTACAGTCCCACATGACTATAAACATTTAGATCCTTTAAGGAAATTAGATCTTTCTGAAAACATTTGATCTTTTAAAAATTCATTCTAGGTTTTACCCTAGATAAGTTTTCCGGAATAACCCTTCACCGGTATTTGCAAATTGTTTTTGTGGGTTGTGTGGGTTTCATATTTTAAAATTTTAGCTCAAAACTTGTGGTTTTGTGTCACCCACTTGCTAACCTTGTATTAGGAAAGCACACGTCCAGTATACTTGCTCCGTATATTACCTTTCGGTAAACTATCATCCGGTTGTAAAGGAAAGCGATGAACAAGCAACTGTTAAGGCAATGTCTAATGACATGCAAATGTTCATGGTCCACAACGTGTCGGATGCAATTACTATCCTTTGTAGGAGAAATAGTAAAGATCACCCTATAATTTTTCGGTCTGGCACAAGGTCCTGTCTTTGACCATGCTATGCAACCACCGTTCTTACGGTTGACACCCGATTTGGTTCAGGTGACCTAATGAATTCTGATGAATTCTCAGGATTTTACGTTCAATGGTAATGAACGCAATGAAAATAGGTTTTCAGAAAACAAATCGGTTTTAATTTTGATCAAAATATTTTCTCGTTCAAGCTCGAGTTTAGATATCATTGAATTCTATGAGTTTGTAATTCTCAATCTTTAAAGTCAATCTCAAGGATTGAGTAATATCAGGCTTAAATGCTGATTTTTAATCTTTAAGGAGATTATCCTTTTCTGGGGGTCTGATTCATTAGTCTTATCAAGCTAATTTGCACGGCGCCCTCCCCATTTTACGAGACAGATCCTCTCATGGATAGGATAAGTCTGACCACTTGGCGACCCTGTTTGATGCTGAGGTCCGTGGATTTCCAGCTGATTTTCGAGAAAACTTTTCAAGGTTTTTCGTAGACTCTACAACTGGTCTGGATGACAACTTCCTGACCTAAATCAAGAAGCGCATTTCTTTCTTGGAAGACTTTTCTTCCTTTTAATGATGGAATTGATTCATCATGTAGATCCATCTTTTCTTTTAAATGAATTACAATAAACGGGTAAAACAGTTAATTTAGTCCAAAACCGAAGCACCTGCAATAACTTTATAGAAACATGTGATAGATAGTTTTTAATTGAATAACTTGGTACATTCTCCCCACACTTGGCTTTTATTTATTTCTTTCTTTGCCTTTTTATTCTCCTCTTTTCCATTATAAACGAATTCAAGCATTTTAGGTTGTTTCTCAATTTATGTCCTTTCCAAGGTAACGATAATTTCGGTATTATAACCTAGTTTTATCGTTCATAAATATGTATAAACATGATTTTGAATTCATTTAGTTGAAATTTTTTCAAATTTTCACAAAATTTGGCAAATAGACCAAGTGCAAACCCGAGAGAATTTATAACCCTTCCCCACACTTGAGATCATGCAATGCCCTCATTTGCATGAAATCAGACTATAATTATAAATTTATGAGGGTAATAAGTGTAGAAAAGTGATTAAAAATACCCAGTTTGTAACAACAAAGCTCGTCGAATGATAGATGGCGCGCCTCATCGTTCATTCTTTTTGTTGTTTTATCACACATTTTTACCCTTCAAAAACGGTTGCTTTTCCGAACTGTTTGCTAATCTTTGAAAATGCCTCTTTTACCCTTACTTATTATGCATTTTTATTAACGAGTTATGCACTAACCCGAACCCCTAATTTAACGTTAAGTGGGGTTAGATTTCCCCACACTTAGCTGACGACATGTGAAGTCGGTAGAATAAGTTCCACGAATTAGAATAGTGAGCCAGTTATTTACATCTCGGGTGGTGTATAATATATCAATGAGTTTAAAGTTTAGACTCACCCGATCGTCACTACTTAATTCTTTTTTAAGTGTAGCTTTTAGTAAATGGATATGTCTCTTTTCTAGTTCTTGATCAAATGGATCGATATACACCGAAATACATATTTCTATAGGGTGGACAATTCCTAACATTTCCTTTCGTTCATTCTCGGGATCAAAGTTTTCACCTCTATTACGCAATTGGGTGAAATCTGAGGTGTCATTATCTATTCCAGCTCGTAGTTCATCTTCGGTAGATGACTCGTCTATTGAAAATATTGGGTTGGAAGGTTGTGGAATGGTGAATTTCGGGATTGAAGCAAATTCTTCTTCTTTAACGGTTCTTATCAGTTCCACTATTTTGGTCTCGGGGGTAAAATTTTCAACGTTATCGTTTTCCCAAGAGTACCAATTTATCACCCTTACTTCTTTTTCATCCATTGATGGATCGATGATTTCGTCGGTAGAAGCTAGTGTGTCGATATGTTGTGAAATTGGTAAAACTGAATAAAAAGTATCATCGGGATAATTGGTGATTTCGGAGCTCTCGAATTCATCAAAATTCGATGATATGAGATTTTCTTGCACAATACTCCTCAGATCAACAAGTGTGTAGTCTGATAGAGTTTTAGCTTGCCTATTTGTAAACTCTCTCATTTGTTCATTTTGAGCGTCAAATTCTTCGAGTTTGATTTTCATATAATCTAAAAAAATTTCAAATACATAATTTTCCTCGTCCTTTGGTTGTTGAGTTTGGATATATTCTTGGGAATCATCCCAATTTGAATCTTCATAATCGTTCCATTCAGGATCCATGGGTGCATAATTTACCGTAGGAACGTAATAATAACATTCCCATGTTGAGTGATAATCTCCACAGATTTGACAACCAGTTATTGTTTCATCATTCGTGATCCAAGATTGACCGAATGAATTTTCATCAACACTCGTTTGAGAGTATTGATTTAATTGATTTTAGATGTCAAATAGAGTTTCCAAGGCCTTGTCTTCAAAATTTTCCATTTTATTATTATGGCCAATTTTTAGCTACAATCTTAAAGTCTAAAAATTAGTATAAATTATTTTATTTTTTATTTTATTTTAGAACGGCAGATTATATTGAATTGATGATATTGAACTTTAATATTTCCAAGTGGAGTAGATTATATGCATTTACATATTAATATTTAAAATAATAACTACAATATTTCCAATTGGAACAGATTAAACGCACTACTTCTACTTTATTTATTAATATAATAAAATATTTCCAAGTGGAAGAGTTATTTACTTAAGTCTTGGTCTACTCTATTGGCTTCATCTACTGTTTACCATCCTTTAAAATCATTCAAATCTTTTATATTTATATGTAGTAAGTCATAATACTAACATCAATAATCACTCAATAATTAATAGTCAATAATTCATAGTACAAGATAGAAATATTATTTTTCTCCAAAAACTTGTGCGCTTTATGTCTAAAAAAATATCGACTAACTTGTACACGTGAAAAAGTTGAATTTGAAAGTTAGTTACCAAATGTTCTATTTATTATTGTTATTATTTTCTATTTTTTTTAACTAAAGTGTAATATTCTAATCATTCGATGAAACATGGAACTTAGGATCAAAATATAGGTACTAATTAATTAATTGTTTGAACAATAATAAAACAAAGTAGTCAAAGTAGGATAAAAAAAATTGATCACCACCCATGTGCTTCTGTTCGTGACCCCAAGACCAAGACCAACAATTAATTTATTTTGCTTTCTTTCCTTGTTGATCTACACACGCGGGCTCACACCAAGGTGAGACCCAGTTAGTTGACTTGCACCAATTACCAAAATCAATTTTCCTACTTTCCTCTGTTGGGTGGCCAAGGACACAAACACCAAAATAACCCTCACAAGATGTGGGTCCCAATCGTTGCAACCACCAACTCTCTTTCTTTTTGTTGTTGCTGTGACCGAAGTGAAACCCCAAGGTAGGGCACACGGCTGCTGCAATCGCAGCTCCCAACTCCCAAAAATAAAACCTACCTCTTTTATTTATTTATTTCTATTTCTTTTTTTTATATTTTAATTTTTTTTTTCAAACTTATATATAATTATATTTTTAGAAATTAAAAATATAGCATTTCGCGCTCCCCTGCAGCGGCGCCAAAAACTTCATGTGTGCGAGGTGGCGTACGAAATACTATTATATTTTATTACGAAATATGATACAAATTACACAAGTTTTAGTTATCTATTTACAGATGGGATATACTTAAACCTTGCTACAACACTATAGGCAGTGTACCTAATCGTAGAGTAGTGTAGTTTTTAGTAAGTCCGGTTCGTTCCACAGGGAGACGACTTATTTTACACTATATTTTAAACAACTATATTTGTACAAAATATATATAATTATATATAGTAATAATATAAAAGGGGGTTTACCATTTAATGACCGGTTTGTAGAATTTAAGTTTTAAGCATAAATATAAATGACGATAATTAAAGTGCGTAAAATAAATGACAATAAATAAAAGGACAATAAATAAAAGTACAATGAGGAAATATAAAAATAAAATAATTATACTTATTTAAACTTTCGTACTCATGATGTTTGACGTTTTGATTTTAATTTATTACCCTGGGTTAATTGTCCTTTGTCCTGGCTTTATTTGATACCTATCTGGTTTTTGTCCATAATAGTCCATCAGTCATAAATATAAAGTGCGAGTGTCCTCGTCAAATTACCCTTATACCCGAAGTCAAATATTTCAACTAATTAAGGATTTAAACTGTGACGTAGTTATCACTTCTGTCAACAATTACACTAGTTATCACTGTATGTAATCCACCCCTGTTTTGATTAGATATGAATATTAATTGTAACACCCTGTTTCTGTTTCTGCCTTTTCAGTGTTTGGGACGCCGTCCAGAATGTGGGACGCCGTTCAGCAGTGAAGAACTGGACGCCGTCCAACTGTGATGACCCGAGAATTTCTGACCAAATTTAAACTTAATCTTTATATGATTTCGATACAATAAGCAAAGTATGTAATGTTGAGTCTAGCAAACATTGGAACGATGTTCATATATTCAATTGACCTTCGACTGCTCTCGACGATTCACGAATAATTAATTTTAAATAGATATGTGTGTGTGTATGTATAAATAATAATTCAAAAAATAATTTGAAGTATTATATGTTGTTGTTATTAATAATTAATAAAATAAAAATAGGATATTTTAATAATTATTATTTAAAATATATCTATATATATAAATAAAGTATATTAAAAATAAATATTAAATGATTGTAATACTCGTTTAATGTTCCAATTGATATTAAGTAAGTCAAATTCAAACTTATATAATTTTAAAATAAATGGTGATTCGAAAATGAGTTAAATAAGTTATAGTTTTATTAATAAGATATTTAGGACCTAATTATTTAATTTTAACACTTATTATATTTTACTTGAGGTTGGGGGCTAATAATTAATTTAAATTTTATTTAATAATTTTAAACAATTAATGATCGAATGTTATACCATAATGACTAATATAAATAAATATAATTACTGTAAAAATTTGGAATTTTTATGAGTACTTTTTATCCGCCACTGATTAACAACGGGACACGAAATCCAGTCCGTAAATGTCATAGTGTCCGGCGGCTAAACTGTACTCAATCATTGTACGTTGATTTAAAGTTTTATTATTGTATTGTATTATAATATAATAATTATAATAATTATCAATAGGTTATATATGAATCTTAATATATAGATACAAGAGATAGATAACTAGTACAACCATCTTCACCTAAACCATCGACCTCCATGATCCTACCCTTGGCACCATCACCGACTGTCACCACCGGCTCCATCTTATCACCACCATACAGCCACCTTCACCATCGCCCATCACCGCTAGTCATCATCTCTCCCTCTCGCCCTCTCTCTATTATTTTCTTTTATTATTTCTTGCTCGGAAAAATCATTACCACTACCATGCTATCACCACCATTAAACCGTCAAACAAGACCATCCTACTCTATCTATTCTCTCTTGTTCCTCTCTCTATACCGTGATTATAAACACCAACTACCGCCACCCTGCCACCACCAAAACTCTACCCACGGCCACCTCTTAACCACTGCCTTGAATCCACAATCACCATGATTAAATACCGCTGCAGCTCGCTTATACCGTTTCTGTTTAAACAGAAAACCCTCGCCATAAAAATCCAGGAAACCCTCACCATAATTAATGTTACATACTTCTGTCTTCCAATAACAATCAAGCTGCTAAGCTACTGCTCACTGCTGCTATTACAGCCCCTTTTGATCGGTGGTTGTTGCAAAACTTTCTATTTTTTTTTCTTTATTCGATCTAACTAAAGCTGCAGTGTTGCAGCTGTAAACCATTACCCCTTTATAAACCGTTATTCCCTGTTGTTGTTAATCATCGTGATCCAACACAACTTGTATATTAAAGATGATGACGAGTTGTTACAACGAATAACGAGGTTTACTGTGAGAATAATGATGACGATGATGCTTGATGATGACCGTTAATGATGACTACTGTAACAAGAACGATGATGTATGTAATACTGTGATGATACCGGACATGATTCCATATTTGACGATGTTATTGATGATGATATGAACGATGGTATGATGATGATAGTGATGGTGAGAGATGATGTGAATGAAGATGATTGATTGTTTGCTACAACTGTTATACCTCTTTTTTTTATCGAAACATAACACCACAAATTATTTAACCGGGCTATGTGTTGATTTATCAAGTTGGGCTGTAATTGGGTCACCATAAATGGGTCGAAGTATTGGGCAGTTGAAGAAATTAACTTGGGCTTATGAAATTGTTATTGGACCAAAGGAGATTTGGGCTATGTCATAAGAGGATTCGGGTTTTTATAATTTAAAGTCCAGATTAAATCAGAAAAGTATCAACAGTGCATTGGTTGGAAGTGTTGGTGTTATGCGAGAGGTCACGGGTTCGAGTCCCATTTGGGGCATTTTTTTATAACAAGCTTTATAAGAGGGTATACTCCTTATCCTTATTTTTATAATTATCATTACTATTATTATTATCATTATTATTATTGTTAGTAATATTACTAGTATTAATTATAACTGGCATTGCAATTATTATTACAAGTATTATAAATGTTATTATTATTATTATTATTATTATTATTATTATTATTATTATTATTATTATTATTAACATTAGTATTAGTATTGTCTTTATGTATTATTATTAGTAGTATTATTGATATTATTATTAGTATTATCATAAAAATTATCATTTTTTTTTAAATTTTTATTATTAACAAAAGTATTTTATTTAAGTTTTCATATTAAGTATTATCATTCTTATTATCATTATTAACATTATTATTATTATTATCATTATTAGAAAAATTATTATTTTTATGATTATTATAGTTATTATTATTAATACTACTATTAATATCATTTTATCAAAATTTATATTATTATTATTATTGATATTATCTTACCAAATAAATAACTAAATAAGAATATATTTAATACATATCACATAACAGCAATAATATTTTCATAAAAAATACTAACTATCTATCTAAAGTATATAAAAGAAATATAGTTAATTTAGTTGTTAATGAAACATACAAATTACTAAAATAACAATTAATAATAATACCAAACTTGCTCGATTACGATGATATATGTTAATATATATATGAATAATATAGGTTCGTGAATCCGAGGCCAACCCTATACTTGTTCAATGTCGTTCTATGTATTTTTACTACAAAATACATTAGGTGAGTTTTCATTACTCCCTTTTTATATATATTTTTGGGACTGAGAATACATGCGCTACTTTTATAAATGTTTTACGATATGGACACAAGTAATCGAAACTACATTCTATGGTTGAATTATCGAAGTCGAATATGCCCCTTTTATTTAGTCTGGTAATCTAAGAATTAGGGAACAGACACCCTAATTGATGCGAACTCTAAAGATAGATCTATCGGGCCCAACAAGCCCCATCCAAAGTACCGGATGCTTTAGTACTTCGAATTTTATATCATGTCCGAAGGAGGATCCCGGAATGATGGGGATATTCTTATATGCATATTGTGAATGTCGATTACCAGGTGTTCAATCCATATGAATGATATTTTTGTCTCTATGCATGGGACGTATGTTTATGAGAAATAGAAATATGAAATCTTGGGGTCTATTAAAATTATGAAATGATTATTTATGTTAAACTAATGAACTCACCAACCTTTTGGTTGACACTTGAAAGCATGTTTATTCTCAGGTATGAAAGAAATCTTCCGCTGTGCATTTGCTCATTTTAGAGATATTACTTGAAGTCATTCATGACATATTTCAAAAGATGTTGCATTTGAGTCGTCGCGTTCATCAAGATTATTATTAAGTCAATTATAGTTAGATATATTATCAAAATTTATATTATTATTATTATTGATATTATCTTACCAAATAAATAACTAAATAAGAATATATTTAATACATATCACATAACAGCAATAATATTTTCATAAAAAATACTAACTATCTATCTAAAGTATATAAAAGAAATATAGTTAATTTAGTTGTTAATGAAACATACAAATTACTAAAATAAAAATTAATAATAATACCAAACTTGCTCGATTACGATGATATATGTTAATATATATATGAATAATATAGGTTCGTGAATCCGAGGCCAACCCTATACTTGTTCAATGTCGTTCTATGTATTTTTACTACAAAATACATTAGGTGAGTTTTCATTACTCCCTTTTTATATATATTTTTGGGACTGAGAATACATGCGCTACTTTTATAAATGTTTTACGATATGGACACAAGTAATCGAAACTACATTCTATGGTTGAATTATCGAAGTCGAATATGCCCCTTTTATTTAGTCTGGTAATCTAAGAATTAGGGAACAGACACCCTAATTGATGCGAACTCTAAAGATAGATCTATCGGGCCCAACAAGCCCCATCCAAAGTACCGGATGCTTTAGTACTTCGAATTTTATATCATGTCCGAAGGAGGATCCCGGAATGATGGGGATATTCTTATATGCATATTGTGAATGTCGATTACCAGGTGTTCAATCCATATGAATGATATTTTTGTCTCTATGCATGGGACGTATGTTTATGAGAAATAGAAATATGAAATCTTGGGGTCTATTAAAATTATGAAATGATTATTTATGTTAAACTAATGAACTCACCAACCTTTTGGTTGACACTTGAAAGCATGTTTATTCTCAGGTATGAAAGAAATCTTCCGCTGTGCATTTGCTCATTTTAGAGATATTACTTGAAGTCATTCATGACATATTTCAAAAGATGTTGCATTTGAGTCGTCAAGTTCATCAAGATTATTATTAAGTCAATTATAGTTAGATATATTATGAAATGGTATGCCTGCCGTCAACTTTTGATGTATTGAAAGGTTGTCTTTTCAAAAACGAATGCAATGTTTGTAAAATGTATCATATAGAGGTCAAGTACCTCGCGATGTAATCAACTGTTGTGAATCGTTTATAATCTATATGGACTTCGTCCGGATGGATTAGGATGGGTCATCACAGTTGGTATCAGAGCGGTGGTCTTAGCGAACCAGGTCTTGCATTAGAGTGTCTAACTAGTAGTTGTTTAGATGCATTAGTGAGTCTGGACTTCGACCGTGTCTGCATGTCAAAAGTTTTGCTTATCATTTCTAGTCAAAAATCATCTGCTTATCATCCTTAGCAAATTACCTGCTTATCATTCTTAGTCTAGACACATCTTACTGCAATGATTGCATGAATAGTGTATAGACAAAATTCATATCTTAGCGTATCTGCTAATTCATATCTTAACATATCTGTTACTGTAGACTTTGCCTGACAACTTCTGTAGATTCCTCCGTAACTTATGGGATTTTAGTATTATATATGCAAATGTAAATTATGTATTGCAGGGTACTAATCTACATCCTATAATCTATTTTTTTCTTATTGAAAATCCTTCATCTGATCGTACGAGATGAATCCCTCAATCAGTTCGAGTCCCTCAGATTTCGATAGCTATTCCAATAGTTATACCGACAGCTATTCTGGCATGGATGTTCACCTAAGCTCTGAAAGCAGCGTCACCAGAATGAATCAATCAATCAGTTATCCCCAATTCATCTGATGGGTTCGTAGTCAACTTAATCAACGGAGACGTGAAGAAGGCGATCCCTTCCACCAACCGAATACACCTCTTGTGAAGAACCTGAAGCACTTACCGGCGAACCTATCTGAAACACCATTTTCAGCCTCATTTCTAGAGTAGCTCGACATGATTATATACTATCTCAAATTCAAAACCTTATTCATCTGCTCATTCCGACCGACAATCATCCCGGAATAATATAAGAAGTCAACGAACTACGCGCCCGAATTGTAGCCTTGAAAATTATGGTGCAAAACGTACCAGCTTCAGCAACATCAACGGCACCAACATTACCACCAACATCAATACTAGTACCATCAACACCACAATCTGTACCTCGAGCATAATCATCATTCTACATGATGTTCTACATCATTTATCTTCGTTCGACATGACGATTATGTAATCTCTAATGTTTTAGAGATTATGTATTCTAGTTATAATGGTAAAACAAATGAGATTAATATTATATTAACTCATTAAATCGGTATTACATCTGAAGAAAATATATATGTATATATATTTTTTCATAAAGACTGTAATTAAAAATTCTTTTGTACAAACTGTTAAAGGTGAAAATATTTTAACGGGTAGGTAATACCCGAGGAATATTTAGATTTCACTTTAATAAGTTATACTGTACATTCTTCGAATCTGATTCAACAGTCATTTACTATCCTATTTACAACCTCCGATATACGTATCCATTCACCAAAGAATAACTATTTTCATTCAAATTCAACTTCATATTTGGATTTTGACCTATCAGAATCCAACAAGTGGCATAATGAAGAAATAATGGACACAATAAAAATTGATTAGAAACAGACTAATTAACAATATGAAATTTTGTTAAGAAACCACGCTAACAAACTCCTAGCTAACTGTTCCTAGCTAACTGTTAATTCTGCATCACATTTTATTTTATCGCAATTTATTTATCGCAATTTATATTCTCGCAATTTTATTTATCGTCATTTAATTTCTGTTATTTATTTTTACGCACTTTAAATATCGGGATACGTATACAAGGTTTTGACATATCATATCGACGCATCTATATATATTATTTGGAATCACCATAGACACTCTATATGCAGTAATGCGGGAGTTAGCTATACAAGGTTGAGGTTGATTCTACAATAATATATATAGTTTGAGTTGTGATCGAGTCTGAGACATGTACACGGGTCACGATACGTATTAATTAATTTGAATATTATATATTAAACTATATATGAATTATTGGACTGTCAACTGTGGACTATCGACTGTGGACTAATAACATTGGACAATTAAAATGAATTAAAATATCGATTATAATATATGAAACTAAATAATTCTTCAAGTTTGCCACTTGATTTCATCTTAAAACTCATTTGTATCTTGACGATTACAATCTGCGTTCAAACCTTTCATGATCCTTGAAAACACCTCAATCGAGAGGATGAACTAACCGCACTTCATCTACGGAAGAAAAGATTAATGCCTATAGTTATGCACCTGAAAAAACTCTCGGAACCTGAGCAAACGTTTGACACGTATCTATGCTAACTCATTTGGCGTTGTTATTACCGAAAATAACTTTTCAATTCCTTTTCCAAATTAGCCAATTTTGTCACAGCTCCAGCAAGTCAACTTCGACTTTTCGCTCGAAACAACCTTATTATCACCTTGATTTATATGTATGCTCTTTTATTGTTACCGGGGAACCTTTTATATTCCACCATATACAGTCACCGTTTAATCATCTAAAAACACAATTCTCTTGAAATTACCTCGGATCGATAACCAATGATTCAGATATGGTAACAGTAAATGTAGAGGAATCGGCAATCAGTACTTTGAAAACTCACAGCATATCTACATCAACAGTTATATGTATAACATTTATCTCTTAGAATAATGAATTTCCATTATGAAAAGAACCCAGTCTACGAATCAATACTTCAAATTTTGAGAAAGCTGAATGAAGCAGCAGAAACAGTAGACAACCGTAAATGACCTTAACCATCAGAAGTTTGATGATAAAGAATGGAGTGTTAGGAATGCTCAATAGAAAATTTAGTACCGAAAAGCGGATTATGCGAAACTATGAAAGAAGCCGTGGACAAATCACAAAGAATAAGTTTGACTTCAAAGAATCTAAATGATTCAATGTCTGCTGAAATCTTTAGCGAATACCTTGCTTTTGAATCCAAACTCTTGCGGACAGATTTTCTTCACCATCCTTCGATATTAGAAATTCCAAGATATCATCGTATCTTTCATTATAAATATCCTCCATATTTCTGGAGATATTTTTATAACTATTCTTATCTGAAATCATTAATCTCTTCGTACTATCAGTGTTACATCATATAGAAACTGTTAGTTTCTATATTCTGTAAACTATCGAGCTTAAAATATGAATGTTATTGAAGTAATGTTGAGAACTGATGCATGAGTTAGTATAATATAGTGACACTTGATCAACGTGATTATATTACAGTAAGTCATGCTGAGTTTCTAATGGAACGTGATGATTCACAGATCATACCGTCATCATGTGCCATGTTACATAACTCTTTCATTCTACTTAACTCCTGAACAAATCAAGAAAATGTACTCTTGACGGTTCTATCTTCCGTGATGTTGATAAATTTGAAAATCAAATCGTGCTATCATGTTCCTTCCTGCTTAGAACATTATAATCATTTGAAACTCTATATCTAAAAATTCTGGACCATTATTCGCTTGACTTGAAGTCGGGAAGAGAAAACAAAAGCATAGAGCTTTGAAATATAAGGGAGAATATAAAGCCCGATAACAACACATAAATTACAAACCGTGTATATCAATGTTTATCGCAACATAAAGACACGGGAGAATTAAAAACATTATAATCCCAAGGGCTAAGTAGAAGAAAGCAGATTCCTTTGGTGGAACTTGAAAAAGGAGAATGATTGTTGCAATAGTAAGGATGAGGACAAGGATCAGAACTGGATTAAGCATTTTCAGGATCTTTTGAATGTATGAAACAAGAAGGAAAGTATAGGAATGGTGGGAATAATAGAATGGAAGAGTTTAATTTATAATGGAAATATCAGACAGAGTAATCGAAGCAAATCACCGTATTTAATTATAGAGATCTTAATCTCCTTATTCGCCGAAGAACCAAATCTGATAGATTTCGAAGATTTTCTTTAAATCCCTTGAATTCCGGAATTCAATCGAGACAACGTCAAAAGTTAAAACGAACCTTATTTTTTTCAAAATTCAACCCTCTACGTCAAAAGTTACGACGAACTTTATTTCCCTATTTCACTCTTTTGCGATAACTTCATTCATATTCTTAGAATAATCAAATAATTTTATAATTATTATTCAATAATGATAAAACTCTAATTATCAACTCATATTTGTCATGAAAACATATTTATTGTTAGCCATGACGACCTCACTCAAATTTCGGGACGAAATTTCTTTAACGGGTAGGTACTGTGATGACCCGGGAATTTCTGACCAAATTTAAACTTAATCTTTATATGATTTCGATACGATAAGCAAAGTATGTAATGTTAAGTCTAGCAAACATTGGAACGATGTTCATATATTCAATTAACCTTCGACTGCTCTTGACGATTCACGAACAATTAATTTTAAATAGATATGTGTGTATGTATGTATAAATAATAATTCGAAAAATAATTTGAAGTATTATATGTTGTTGTTATTAATAATTAATAAAATAAAAATAGGATATTATAATAATTATTATTTAAAATATATCTATATATATAAATAAAGTATATTAAAAATAAATATTAAATGATTGTAATACTCGTTTAATGTTCCAATTGATATTAAGTAAGTCAAATTCAAACTTATATAATTTTAAAATAAATGGTGATTCGAAAATGAGTTAAATAAGTTATAGTTTTATTAATAAGATATTTAGAACCTAATTATTTAATTTTAACACTTATTATATTTTACTTGGGGTTGGGGGCTAATAATTAATTTAAATTTTATTTAATAATTTTAAACAATTAATGATCGAATGTTATACCATAATGACTAATATAAATAAATATAATTACTGTAAAAATTTGGAATTTTTATGAGTACTTTTTATCCGCCACTGATTAACAACGGGGCACGAAATCCAGTCCGTAAATGACATAGTGTCCGGCGGCTAAACTGTACTCAATCATTGTACGTTGATTTAAAGTTTTATTATTGTATTGTATTATAATATAATAATTATAATAATTATCAATAGGTTATATATGAATCTTAATATATAGATACAAGAGATAGATAACTAGTACAACCATCTTCACCTAAACCATCGACCTCCATGATCCTACCCTTGGCACCATCACCGACTGTCACCACCGACTCCATCTTATCACCACCATACAGCCACCTTCACCATCGCCCATCACCGTTAGTCATCATCTCTCCCTCTCGCCCTCTCTCTATTATTTTCTTTTATTATTTCTTGCTCGGAAAAATCATTATTACTACCGTGCTATCACCACCATTAAACCGTCAAACAAGACCATCCTACTCTATCTATTCTCTCTTGTTCCTCTCTATATATCGTGATTATAAACACCAACTACACCCTGCCACCACCAAAACTCTACCCACGGCCACCTCTTAACCACCGCCTTGAATCCACAATCACCATGATTAAATACCGCTGCAGCTCGCTTATACCGTTTCTGTTTAAACAGAAAACCCTCGCCATCAAAATCCAGGAAACCCTCACCATAATTAATGTTACATACTTCTGTCTTCCAATAACAATCAAGCTGCTAAGCTACTGCTCGCTGCTGCTATTACAACCCCTTTTGATCGGTGGTTGTTGCAAAACTTTCTATTTTTTTTTTCTTTATTCGATCTAACTAAAGCTGCAGTGTTGCAGCTGTAAACCGTTACCCCTTTATAAACCGTTATTCCCTGTTGTTGTTAATCATCGTGATCCAACACAACTTGTATATTAAAGATGATGACGAGTTGTTACAACGAATAACGAGGTTTACTGTGAGAATAATGATGATGATGATGCTTGATGATGACCGTTAATGATGACTACTGTAACAAGAACAATGATGTATGTAATACTGTGATGATACCGGACGTGATTCCATATTTGACGATGTTATTGATGATGATATGAACGATGGTATGATGATGATAGTGATGGTGAGAGATGATGTGAATGAAGATGATCGATTGTTTGCTACAACTGTTATACCTCTTTTTTTTTATCGAAACATAACACCACAAATTATTTAACCGGGCTATGTGTTGATTTATCAAGTTGGGCTGTAATTGGGTCACCATAAATGGGTCGAAGTATTGGGCAGTTGAAGAAATTAACTTGGGCTTATGAAATTGCTATTGGACCAAAGGAGATTTGGGCTATGTCATAAGAGGATTCGGGTTTTTATAATTTAAAGTCCAGATTAAATCAGAAAAGTATCAACAGTGCATTGGTTGGAAGTGTTGGTGTTATGCGAGAGGTCACGGGTTCGAGTCCCATTTGGGGCATTTTTTTATAAAAAGCTTTATAAGAGGGTATACTCCTTATCCTTATTTTTATAATTATCATTACTATTATTATTGTCATTATTATTATTGTTAGTAATATTACTAGTATTAATTATAACTGGCATTGCAATTATTATTACAAGTATTATAAATGTTATTATTATTATTATTATTATTATTATTATTAACATTAGTATTAGTATTGTCTTTATGTATTATTATTAGTAGTAATATTATTAGTAGTATTATTGATATTATTATTAGTATTATCATAAAAATTATCATTTTTTTTAAATTTTTATTATTAACAAAAGTATTTTATTTAAGTTTTCATATTAAGTATTATCATTCTTATTATCATTATTAACATTATTATTATTATTATCATTATTAGAAAAATTATTATTTTTATGATTATTATAGTTATTATTATTAATACTACTATTAATATCATTTTATCAAAATTTATATTATTATTATTGATATTATCTTACCAAATAAATAACTAAATAAGAATATATTTAATACATAACACACAACAGCAATAATATTTTCATAAAAAATACTAACTATCTATCTAAAGTATATAAAAGAAATATAGTTAATTTAGTTGTTAATGAAACATACAAATTACTAAAATAACAATTAATAATAATACCAAACTTGCTCGATTACGATGATATGTGTTAATATATATATGAATAATATAGGTTCGTGAATCCGAGGCCAACCCTATACTTGTTCAATGTCGTTCTATGTATTTTTGCTACAAAATACATTAGGTGAGTTTTCATTACTCCCTTTTTATATATATTTTTGGGACTGAGAATACATGCGCTACTTTTATAAATGTTTTACGATATGGACACAAGTAATCGAAACTACATTCTATGGTTGAATTATCGAAGTCGAATATGCCCCTTTTATTTAGTCTGGTAATCTAAGAATTAGGGAACAGACACCCTAATTGACGCGAACTCTAAAGATAGATCTATCGGACCCAACAAGCCCCATCCAAAGTACTGGATGCTTTAGTACTTCGAATTTTATATCATGTCCGAAGGAGGATCCCGGAATGATGGGGATATTCTTATATGCATTTTGTGAATGTCGATTACCAGGTGTTCAATCCATATGAATGATATTTTTGTCTCTATGCATGGGACGTATGTTTATGAGAAATAGAAATATGAAATCTTGTGGTCTATTAAAATTATGAAATGATTATTTATGTTAAACTAATGAACTCACCAACCTTTTGGTTGACACTTGAAAGCATGTTTATTCTCAGGTATGAAAGAAATCTTTCGCTGTGCATTTGCTCATTTTAGAGATATTACTTGAAGTCATTCATGACATATTTCAAAAGACGTTGCATTTGAGTCGTCGCGTTCATCAAGATTATTATTAAGTCAATTATAGTTAGATATATTATGAAATGGTATGCCTGCCGTCAACTTTTGATGTATTGAAAGAATGACTTTTCAAAAACGAATGCAATGTTTGTAAAATGTATCATATAGAGGTCAAGTACCCCGCGATGTAATCAACTGTTGTGAATCGTTTATAATCGATATGGACTTTGTCCGGATGGATTAGGATGGGTCATCACAGTAACTTGTCTGTCGAGCCAGCTGTTTTACTTTGAGATATTTAGAGGGGCAAAATGGTATTTTCACATGTGGAACGAGTTAAGGCCACAAGATCAGTTCTAGGAGCCTCATTTGCTCCACTAACACCCACACAAACCCTCTCATCTTGTTCTAGTGAGAGAGTAAGAGTTTAGAGAGAGAGAGGTTGATTTAGAGAAGAAGGGCTAGCTACGTTGTGGTTGTATTAGTATGCTCAAACTCCAAATTTCATTTGTTAGATTTGATATTTAAGTTAGGGTTTTGAGCTAGTTTGTTGTGAAACCCTCCTAGATGATGAAATGGGTTTATGGTGACTAGTTATTCTTGTCACTTGGCGGGTTTTGGGTTTGTTGACATTTTGGCCTTGATTAGGTTTTGATCTTGAGTTTAATCACTAGGTTTAGTGATTTTGGAAGTGTTGGAACACTTTTGGGTGTGTTTGGTTACCTAATTTTGAAATGGGTCAAATTAGAGTTTTGGTGTCAAAATAGGTATGACAGGTGTTTAACGCTTGTATTCGGGTTTAATTGCCGTGTTAGGACCATTTTCGCTTGTGTTAGTGATTATTGGTTAGTTTGGGCGAGTGTTGTGCTTGGAAGTGCATTTGGGTCGAAATTGCACTAAGTGTCAAATTGGGTTGGTTTGTAAGTCAACCCTAATTGCATTGTTGTATTTGTGATTATGGAATAGGTACATTCCATCGACGGGTTGCAGATCTTTCGGTTGCATTCATCAAGGCGATAAGGTAAGTGTTAATATCCTATTTGCATATGTATGTGTAGGATAGGTGCGGGTCGGGTGAAGTGATTCTCGGTTATAGAGCTCACTTCACATATAGGTGGATTTGATGGACTTGTGTATAGGTCCAATTGGCACGGTTGTGCGTTTTGGTTGACCACCTTTGGCGAGGTACACATTTTGTGTGTACGTTATCACGCGTGGTTGTGATGTGAATGATATAACCCCAATGGCGAAGGGTTTTTATGTTGAGAAGTGAGTCGCGTGTGGATGCGGATTCACGATGAAGCGTGTAGTTTCGGTCATCTTATTGAATTGTGAAAGTGAATCTCATGTAGTTCGGATTCACGGTGACGCGTGTAGTTCGGTCATCTTATTGAGGTAGTGATCTCATGTGTTTGCGGATTTACTAAGGCTCGTGTAGTTCAGCCAGCCTCGATGTTGTTGTGGTAAGGAAGATAGTAGTCTAGTGTGGTTGCGGATTACTAAGGCTCGTGTAGTTCAGCCAATCTTCATGTGGTAATCGGTTGTCGGTTCTCGGTATTGGGTTAGGGGGTTAACCTTGGATGTTTATATATTGTTATATATACTAATGTATTGTTGTGATGTAGCTAACCCTCCGGGTGTAGCTCAGTGGCGTTGTTCACATCGTCGTTGGTGAACTTATAATTGTTGATGTATCCTTAACTTGTTGCTTAGTGATCGTACGGTATGCTTAGATTAGCTTGCTTTATGCTTGGATGCTCCGGTATGCGGTATTTGATATTTTGTGTGGCGTGCCCATTTTATGCATATATTTGTATGTAGTATATTCTCACTCACTAAGCGTTAGCTTACCCTCTCGTTGTTTACATTTTTATAGATTGCATGGATGCGGTGGCTCGGGTAAGCGTGGGGACTAGTGAGCTTGCGTAGTTTGCTTTAGAAGACTTGCTTTTGGTTCGATTAGGATTGGGTAGCGTATCCCAATCACCATGCTCGGTCTATGTATTGAATTAAACTATATGGGTCGAAATGGTCACTTGGTTGTAATTTGGGTCGATGTGGGCCCGGGGTTGTAAAACTCGATTTTATTATGGAAAACTCTTAGTTTTAATTATTATAATATATTGTAAAAGTGTTTTGGTTTAAAAGTGTCGGGAAGCGGGTTTTTCGCCCGCGTGTAATTGTAAAACTGAACAGAATCTGGCAGACCATTTGGACGCCGTTCAAAGGGCTTGGACGCCATCCAGTCCTTCAGAGCTGGACGCCGTCCAAAAATCTGGACGCCGTCCAGAAATCTGGACGCCGTCCAGATGTGCTGTTTCAGAATTTTTTTTTTATGGCACGTTTTTGTTAAGATAACGGGTTGGGTCGTTACAAGTGGTATCAGAGCATGGTCTAAGGGATTTAGGTGACTTGAGATAGGTGCCTAGACTTAGACTTTTGTGTGTGCTTATTTGTTGCGGGACTTGTAGGAGTACGGGTCGGAACGGGTTGTAGTTAGTGTCCTTGTTTGTGGGTGGACTAACATGTGTATTAATACGTGGATATTATTAAAATACTTTGCATTGTGTTTTGTTATTGTTTGCATTGGGGATATCATCAAGCAAGATAGTCATTGTACTAACAAGTTGATACGGCGTGTGTGCGTAATAAGGACTTACAAACCTTATTACGGATGCAAATCGTGTCTAACAAGTGATGTACGATGAGTGTTTAGCAAGATGGGGTGGGCTGGTGCGTATGGTTTTATACGTTCGTGGACTAATCGTTTGGCAAACGAGATCGGGACGAATGATGAGGAGTTTAACGCTAGAGTTGCGGCCGCCGTTGCGGAGTAAATGGGTGCGTTTCGAGAAGAAATGGATAGGAAGTATTCCGAATTTCAAGGTAGTGGAAAAATGGAGCGTTGTCTTAAGAGCTTCATGAGGACTAAACCCCCGATGTACGACGGAAAACCGGATCCTTTGATAAGCGCAACTTGGATCTCGGATGTCGAAGGGTGTTTTCGTACCATTGAATGCCCTCCTGAGAAGAGGACAAGACTCGCTACTAGTTTGTTGCGGGGTAGGGCAAAGGATTGGTTGGATGGTAAGATTGATCTTGTCGGTGGTGTACCATTAATGGCGTTGTCGTGGGACGAGTTTAAGAAGGAATTCTTCGAGGAGTTCCGAACTTCAGCCGATTTGTCGAAAATGCGAAATAAGTTGCGAAATTTACAACAAGGATCGATGGACTTGAATACTCTAAAGACGAGTTTAATGTCGAAGGCTCGTTTTTTCCCGAAGTATATTGGGAATGATCGGATGTTGATGGAAGATTTCTATCGGACTTTGAATGATGAGTTGCAGGGTAAGATTAGCGTTGGCCAAGTAAACTCGTTTGCGGAGTTATTCAACATGGCTAGGAATTTCGAATCATATTCGCGATCGAAGGTTAGGGAGCTTTCAAGTAAGAGAAGGGTCGATTCGTATGGTGCTCCAAGTAAGAAAACTAAGGGCGAGAGTGCGAGTAGGGTAATGTGGAGAGAGGTTCGACGAGTTCTCGTGCGTCTAGATGTTTCAATTGTGGTGTTAGGGGCCACAAGTTATGGGAATGCACAATGCCGAGAAGTGATGACGGAATGTGCTACTATTGTCATAAAGAGGGACATCGCAAGCCAGATTGTCCTGAGTTGGCGGCGGCGAATGCCGCAAGGAGACGTTAAGGTATGTTTTGTTTTAATAGATACGTCATTTGATTATTTATTTTTGTGCCGATGAGTTCGGGTTTGTTAATGCTTTATGTTGTGCATATTGTTATGGGTGACGTTCCCAATGGAATTACCCTAAGGTGACGTTTTGAATGTCGGGCGAAGGGCGTAAGACTTGGTGTAACCAAGCATTTCTTAGTATTTGAGAAATGTTTCTACCAAGCCATGGAAATGGATTTTGGTGTTCGATTGTTAAGCGCGTGTTCGCATTCATGTTGAAGTTGATGAACCATGAGGTTCGTCGGGTGGATTGGAACCCGAAAGAGATCGAGCGTTTGATCTCGATGTATGTTGGTAAAGAAGTCTACGTGAAGAGACATTAGGTGCCTCTTTTATACCTACTAGCGTGGTGTTCGACTCCGATTATGTTGCGGTTACATTGTACTTAGGGTACCGAGTGAAACCCTTAGGTACATGAGTGACTGGGTGAAAGTTGACAAACTAAAACAATTGGATGATTGCGAGAGTATAGTTTGTGTAATTTGTTGTACACTTTTCGTTCGAAGTGTTTAAGGATAGGTTAAGATCCTTAGTATACTCAAGGTTGGAGCAAGATATGGTAATGGGTCGTGTGAACCCAATTATTGGTAAAGTCTACCTTCTGTAGGATTGTACGAGTGTACAAGTTGTGGTTATAGAACGTAATTCCAAGTGGGGGAGTTACACTCCCGCACGAGTAGGTTTTGGTGTGAGATTTCGGATGACGCTTTTAGTTGATCCGAAATTTGTGTTGGGACCTACTTTTTGGTCGATTTGTGGTAGAGTACAATTTCGGTTAAATTGTACTTATGATCTTGGATATGAATTATCACCGAGGTGGTAATGTGGTAAATCTCGTTGAGGGATAATGGACGTGTTTGGCGAGCAAGGTGAAATCCCTCGGTTAAGGGATGTGTGTGTCGGATTCTCTTCTAGAGAATTATTGTTTTGTACCTATGTTTGATATAGGTGGTTCTTGCTCGATTGTGTGAATGGTTAGTGGTATCCATTAGGATTCACTATGGCGTAGCAGAGCGCGGTGTTACGCTGCTCGTTGTTCGAGACCAAAAAGGGCGTTGATTGTTGAAGCATGACCTTCGGGGTCCGCTGACTTCATCATGGGAGTAGTGTCATATTGGTGAAACATGACCTTCGGGGTCCGCTGACTTCATCAAGGGTGTAGTGTTGATGTGCTAAGACACCACTCGGAGTGAAGTATCGACGTGTTAAGATGCCACTCCAAGGAGTATCACGGGTGAAGTGTCGATGTGTTAAGATGCCACCCGGGGTGAAGCATCGACGTGTTAAGATGCCACCCGAGGAATTAGTGTACGCGGTGTTAAGTATACTAATGGATATTTGTGATGGGAGTAGTGTTATATCGGCATGGTATAACATTATCGGGAAATGCGAGTACCGGTGGAAAATGCGAGTACCGGTGGAAAATGCGAGTACCATTCCTTGTATGTGGTTTGGGACGTGAATATCGGGTGGTTCTTATTCACAATGTTTCGGGTTGTATGATTGTCCCTGTTGGTTGGACTCATAGTTTGAGGTAGTGAATGTCGGGTAGTTCGGATTCACTAAGGCTCGGGTTGTACGGCCATCCTCGGTTATACTATGTGGTGGAGGTAGTGAATATCGGTTTGCACGTATTCACGATGACTCGAGTTGTGCGGTCATTTTGTTGTGAGAAATATGGATTGGGTTGGTGAATTTCGGGTTGTTGCGAATTCACTAAGGTTCGGGTTGTTCGACCATCCTCCATATGTGTTTAGGCTCGGGTTGTTTCGGCCATGTTGTGTGATCTATCGGTTGTTTTATACACCGATGGTGGGGTCGTAAGGGCCATGTTGTGTGATCTATCGGTTTTTTTATACACCGATGGTGGGGTCGTAAGGACCATATCGTGTTGTGATCTATTGGTTGTTTTATACGCCAATGGTGGGGTCGTGAGGACCATGTTGTGGGATTAGTGATGCGATAGCCGTGTTTCGCTCACATGATGTTACGGGTGTGACGATAATCAATTTTGTACACCTTGAGATAGCGTTGCCATAGTCGTTGGGCGCTATCGGTTTTAGCCGTTTGTTTATGATGTTACGGTAGTTGCGTATTGGTCGTATTGCGCACTACAAGGGATGTTTAGTGATTGGTGTTATCCGTAAGGATTCGTTTGGTTCAGTCTCCATCGTTTCGTGTTGTTGACCTTAGGTTGACTTAGTTGCTTTTAGCATTATACTCGGTAAGGGTACGCTAGGGGATTGATATCTCGGTTCGAGATTTGTTGAGTTCTTCCCTATGTGAGAGATTGAGTAAGGTTTTATTGCTCGGATTGTGATTTGATAAATCGCGGGTGACAATTTAGTGGTTAAAGGATGATTCATTGGGAAGAATTGTCTAGGAAAGTCGGATAGGGACTTATGTTCGAGGACCGTTGGGTGTGGTCCGTTTGGTTAAATGACGAAGATCACGAGGACGTGATCGATTCTAAGTGGGGGAGAGTTGTAACAACCCTGTTTCTGTTTCTGCCTTTTCAGTGTTTGGGACGCCGTCCAGAATGGGGGACGCCGTCCAGCAGTGAAGAACTAGACGCCATCCAGAATGTTGGACGCCGTCCAACTTGTCTGCCGGGCCAGCTATTTTACTTTAAGATATTTAGAGGGGCAAAATGGTATTTTCACATGTGGAACGATTTAAGGCCACAAGATCAGTTCTAGGAGCCTCATCTGCTCCACTAACACCCACACAAACCCTCTCATCTTGTTCTAGTGAGAGAGTAAGAGTTTAGAGAGAGAGGTTGATTTGGAGAAGAAGGAGTCGGATTCTCGCCAAAGCTCGGGTTCTAAAGTTGTTCATCTCGCTCCTAGCTACGTTGTGGTTGTATTGGTAAGCTCAAACTCCGAATTTCATTTGTTAGAGTTGATATTTAAGTTAGGGTTTTGATCTAGTTTGTTTCGAAACCCTCTTAGATGATGAAATGGGTTTATGGTGACTAGTTATTCTTGTCACTTGGCGGGTTTTGGGTTGGTTGACGTTTTGGCCTTGATTAGGTTTTGATCTTGAGTTTAATCACTAGGTTTAGTGATTATGGAAGTGTTGAAACACTTTTGGGTGTGTTTGGTTACCTAATTTTGAAATGGGTCGAATTAGGGTTTTGGTGTCAAAATAGGTATGACACGTGTTTAACACTTGTATTCGGGTTTAATTGGTGTGTTAGGACCATTTTCGCTTGTGTTAGTGATTATTGGTTAGTTTGGGTGTGTGTTGTGATTGGAAGTGCATTTGGGTCGAAATTGCACTAAGTGTCAAATTGGGTCGGTTTGTAAGTCAACCCTAATTGCATTGTTGTATTTGTAATTATGGAATAGGTATATTCCATCGACGGGTTACGGATCTTTCGGTTGCATTCATCAAGGAGACAAGGTGAGTGTTAATATCCTATGTGCATATTTATGTGTAGGATGGGTGCGGGTCGGGTGAAGTGATTCTCGGTTATAGAGCTTACTTCACATATAGGTGGATTTGATTGACTTGTGTATAGGTCCAATTGGCACGGTTGTGCGTTTTGGTTGACCACCTTTGGCGAGGTACACATTTTGTGTGTACGTTATCACGCGTGGTTGTGATGTGAATGATATAACCCCAATGGCGAAGGGTTTTGATGTTAAGAAGTGAGTCGCGTGTGGATGCGGATTCACGATGACGCGTGTAGTTTCGGTCATCTTATTGAATTGTGAAAGTAAATCTCGTGTAGTTCGGATTCACGGTGACGCGTGTAGTTCGGTCATCTTATTGAGTAGTGATCTCGTGTGTTTGCGGATTTACTAAGGCTCGTGTAGTTCGGCCAACCTCGATGTTGTTGTGGTAATGAAGATAGTAGTCTCGTGTGGTTGCGGATTACTAAGGCTCGTGTAGTTCGGCCAATCTTCATGTGGTAATCGGTTGTCGGTTCTCGGTATTGGGTTAAGGGGTTAACCTTGGACGTTTATATATTTTTATATATACTAATGTATTGTTGTGATGTAGCTAACCCTCCGGGTGTAGCGATTGGCGTTGTTCACATCGTCATTGGTGAACTTATAATTGTTGATGTATCCTTAACTTGTTGCTTAGTGATCGTACGGTATGCTTAGATTATCTTGCTTTATGCTTGGATGCTCCGGTATGCGATATTTGATATTTTGTGTGGCGTGCCCATTTTATGCATATATATGTATGTAGTATATTCTCACTCACTAAGCGTTAGCTTACCCCCTCGTTGTTTACATTTTTATAGATTGCATGGATGCGGTGGCTCGGGTAAGCGTGGGGACTAGTGAGCTTGCGTAGTTTGCTTTAGAAGACTTGCTTTTGGTTCGATTAGGATTGGGTAGCGTATCCCAATCACCATGCTCGCTCTATGTTTTGAATTAAACTATATGGGTCGAAATGGTCACTTGGTTGTAATTTGGGTCGATGTGGGCCCGGGGTTGTAAAACTCGGTTTTATTATGGAAAACTCTTAGTTTTAATTATTATAACATATTGTGAAAGTGTTTTGGTTTAAAAGTGTCGGGAAGCGGGTTTTTCGCCCGCGTGTAATTGTAAAACTGAACAGAATCTGACAGACCATTTGGACGCCGTCCAAAGGGCTTGGACACCGTCCAGTCCTTCAGAGCTGGACGCCGTCTAGAAATCTGGACACTGTCCAGATGTGCTGTTCCGGATTTTTTTTTTATGGCACGTTTTTGGTCGGATAACGGGTTGGGTCGTTACATTAATTTACCCACTTGATCAATTTGAATAATCAATTACCCAACCCGAATAATTAATTAAATGCTTATAATAAATTCCGTATAAACGTCATTAAATAGGACAACTACAATCATTATTAATTATTAGATTAAATAATTTGAAGATAGGTTCGACAGACTCCAATGAGTTGTCACTCGATTAGACAATACCCCTCATCTATTAATAGTCCATAGCTCAATGTCCACAAGTGTCGGTCTTTTGTCCAAACATTAATTATGGTCCAAAGTCCAATAACCCCGTCTTAATATTTAGTCCAACATCACGATTACTTCGGCTTAAATAAGCATAATAATAACTTAGTTACTAGACATTAATTTAAAAAGGAGAACATAACTTACATTGATTATTTTTCGCGTAGCTTTACACGGACAGAACTTCGACTTTAAAACCCGTAAAATAACCTTTACATTACCCAAACTAATCTAATATAAAACTAAACTAATATATATATTAGATATATTACAAGAGAGCAGAGAGATATTGATATTGGATTGTGTTTTTTTTTCTTTCTCATTACACACACTCCGTATTTATAGAGTAAGAGTTTGATGCATGTGAAGTTGATTTGAAAGTTAGTTGAATATTTAATAATCAACTTGCAATTAAAGTTCGGTGGCTGGCTGCTTCTTTTCAATTTGCATATTGAATTATTATTATATATTATTATTATTATATTATTATTATATTATTATGAATTATATATATATTATATTATATTCTTGTGCATAGTTGACTTGTAATTTTAGCTCCGTTGAGTCGTACGTTGATAGTTGGTTCATGTCTCAGTTCCGGATTTTCGAACGCCTTTTTGTATGCTTTGATATCTTGTACTTTGCGTTCCGCGACTTGTACTCTTGTAACTTTTAGACGTTTCTTATCAATAAATGGAACCACTTGGATTGTATCTTGTACATTTGAGCTTTTTGGTCATTTGCGTCTTCAAATCGTTGTTTTCTTCTTTTGTCTTCGCACTTATTTATTTAAACGATTATTACATAAAAATAGAACAATAGTAACTAAAAGCTTTACATATTGGAAGGATATTGATACTAAATATATGTTCCTTTTTAGCATTATCACAGCCAGTCCTAAAAATTGGCGTATATACTTCGGAGTTTTCGGGGTTTCCCACTTTTCAACAGTTTCAGTCTTTGCTGGATCCACCTGAATACCTTCTTTGTTCACTATGTGACCGAGAAATTGAACTTCTTCCAACCAAAATGCACACTTTGAAAACTTAGCGTACAGTTTTTCCTTCCTTAACAACTCTAGCACTTTTCTCAAATGTTCTTCATGCTCTTGGTCATTCTTTGAGTAAATAAGTATGTCATCGATGAAAACAATGACAAACTTGTCAAGGTATGGTCCACACACTCGGTTCATGAGGTCCATGAACACAGCTGGTGCGTTGGTCAACCCAAACGGCATAACCATAAACTCGTAATGATAACGCGTCCTAAAAGCAGTCTTTGGAATATCATCCTCCTTCACCCGCATTTGATGATACCCAGAACGTAAATCAATCTTCGAATAAACCGACGAGCCTTGTAGTTGATCAAATAAGTCGTCGATTCTCGGTAATAGGTAGCGGTTCTTGATGGTAAGTTTGTTCAACTCTCGGTAGTCGATACACAACCTAAATGTACCATCCTTCTTCTTGACAAACCAAACAGGAGCTCCCCATGGTGATGTACTTGGTCGAATGAAACCACGCTCTAAAAGTTCTTGTAATTGACTTTGTAATTCTTTCATTTCACTGGGTGCGAGTCTGTATGGAGCACGAGCTATTGGTGCAGCTCCTGTGACAAGATCTATTTGAAATTCAATGGATCGATGTGGGGGTAATCCCGGTAATTCTTTCGGAAATACATCGGGAAATTCTTTTGCGACAGGAACATCACTGATGTTCTTTTCTTCAGGTTTAACTTCCTTGATGTGTGCTACAATGACGTAACAACCTTTTCTTATTAGTTTTTGCGCCTTCAAACTACTAATAAGATTTAATTTCGCATTGTTCGTTTCTCCGTACACCATTAAAGGTTTTCCCTTTTCACGCATAATGTGAATCGCATTTTTGTAACAAACGACCTATGCTCTCACCTTTTTCAACCAGTCCATGCCAATTATTACATCAAAACTCCCTAACTCGACTGGTATTAAATCAATTTTAAACGTTTCATCTCCCAGTTTAATTTCTCTATCCCGACATATATTATCTGCTGAAATTAATTTACCGTTTGCTAATTCGAGTAAAAATTTACTATCCAAAAGCGTCAATGGGCAACTTAATTTAGCACAAAAATCTCTACTCATATAGCTTCTATCCGCACCCGTATCAAATAAAACATAAGCAGATGTATTGTCAATAAGAAACGTACCCGTAACAAGCTCCGGGTCTTCCTGCGCTTCTGCCGTATTAATATTGAAAACTCTTCCGCGGACTTGCCCATTAGTATTCCCTTGGTTTGGGCAATTTCTAATAATGTGGCCCGGTTTTCCACATTTATAACAAACTACATCGGCATTATTTGTTCCGACCTTATTTGTTTCTTTATTTTTGTTGTTCTTTGGTCCGTAAATCTCACATTTTGCCGTGCCATAACCACTTCTCTTACACTTGGTGCAAACTGTTGTGCAAAACACATTCGGATGGTACTCTGCACACCTGAAGCATGGTTGTTTCTGTTGTTTGTTGTTATTGAGGTTGTTGTTGGGATTGTTATTGTTGTTGAAACGGTTGTTGTAGTTGTTGTTGTTGTTGGGACGTTTGTTGTAGTTATTGTTAGGATTGCGGTTATTGTTGCGATTGTTGTTGCGGTTGTGGTTGTAATTGTTATTGTTGTTGTATTGGTGACTCTTGTCACCGTTTTCCTCCCATTTCCTCTTGAGTTGTTTTGTGTTGGCTTCTTCGGCCGCATGTTCTTTAATTCTCCCCTCAATCTGATTTATGAGTTTATGAGCCATTCGACTTGCCTTCTGTATGGAAGCGGGCTCGTGTGAACTCACATCTTCTTGAATCCTTACTGGTAACCCTTTTACAAACACGTCGATCTTCTCTTCTTCATCTTCGAATGCTCCCGGATACAATAGGCTCAACTCTGTGAATCGTCGTTCATATGTGGTAATGTCGAATCCTTGTGTTCGTAACTCTCTAAGTTCTACCTTGAGTTTATTGACTTCGTTTCTAGGACGGTACTGCTCGTTCATCAATTGCTTGAATGCCGACCACGGTTGTGCGTAAGCAGCATTTTGTCCTACCTGTTCAAGATAGGTGTTCCACCATGTTAACGCAGTACCTGTGAAGGTATGCGTAGCGTACTTAACTTTGTCCTCTTCAGTACACTTACTTATGGCAAACACCAATTCGACCTTCTCGGTCCACCGTTTCAATCCAATTGGTCCTTCGGTTCCATCAAATTCCAAAGGTTTGCAGGCAGTGAATTCTTTGTAGGAGCATCCTACACAATTTCTTGTGAAATTAGTTCCACTGCTAGATCCAGAGTTATTCTTATTTTGCATCGCAGCCTGTACTGCGGCTATGTTTGCTGCAAGGAAAACAAGGAAGTCTTCCTCGCTCATGTTCAAATTCTGACGAGTCGCCGGTGCCATTTCCTTCAAACATAGCCCAAAAGAATTGAGTTAATCATATAGAATTTAAGAGTAGTCAATAGTATTTCGTAGCATAATATAAACTTATTTATAAAAGCTTTTTCTTCATATTAGCATTTTATAGTTTTATTTCGGGTAGTACCTACCCGTTAAGTTCATACTTAGTAGCTATTATACAATTCAACTACTATGATTCTATATGAAAAACTTATTACAATAATATTTCGCGTTCAAACTTTTATACAATATTTTACAAACATACAATACCACTATTATACATATAGGATGAAATATAGCACATAATAACTTTCTACACGACAGCTATAAAGGTAATTCTAATTAATACGCAAGTTGTTCAGCAAAGGCAATAAAAACACGTAATTCATAAGTACAGAAACAGGTCATGCATTCTGGTTTTACTAAAACGACGTCCCATCCTTGATCTTGTGGAAAGTAACCATTATGACCATTAGCTAGGTAGCATGTTGTAATGTCGTCAAAAGGACGAGGGTTTAGTAATGCCCAACAACCTCGTAGCAATCTAAAAACCTTGTTTCTTACCCCACTACTGAGTCCGTCACTTGTGGGAATGTTTCATTTAATAGTTGTAATCCGATGTTCTTTTTCTCACTTTGGTGAGAAGCGAACATCACTAACCCGTAAGCATAACATGCTTCTTTATGTTGCATGTTAGAAGCTCTTTCTAATTCACGAAATCCTATGTTGGGATATGTTGAGTCAAAATAGGTTCTTAACCCGTAGCGAAAAATTGCATTTGGGTTCCCCGCATTTAACGCTTGAAAGAAAACACGGCGTAACTTACGGTCTCCCCAATGTGATATACCCCACCTATCAAAGGAAAGCCTTTTATAAACTAAGGCATTTTTGGAAAGTCTTTCAAATGTTTGACAAGTTAATTTCGCCATAACTAATTGTGCTGATGAATTCTGACCAACTCTAGACAAGATTTCATCAATCATATCCTCTGGTAGGTCTTCTAAAATATTCGGTTGTTTACCCTTAACGTCCATTTTGTGTTTTTATACTGTAAAAATAGACAAGGGTTAGATTCATAAAAGATAATTAACAAACAATACAAGCAATTTTACATTTATCAAAAAAAGCACAAGCACACTATATTACATATATTGCACAACATGATTACAATCCTTTAATCCGACTCACTCGTTTCTTCTTCTTCAAACTTGGTTCGTTTTGCTAATTTCCTAGGGATATATGATGCTCCCCTAATACGAGCTGTCGTTTTCCATAATAGTTTAGAAAAACCTGGTGGTTTAGAGGTTCCCGGGTTATTGTTACATTTTAGGAAATACGGACGTTGCCTATACATATAAAGTTCATCGGGGTTGGAATCAGGTTTCTCTATTTTTATACCTTTTCCCTTATTATTTTCTTTTGCTTTATTAAATTGGGTCGAGGTAATTTCTATAACATCATCGGAATCCTCATCGGGATCCGATTCATCAGAAAATTGGTAATCTTCCTAATATTTTGCTTCCTCGGTGGAAACACCATTAACCATTATTGACTTTGGTCCGTTGGTTGAGGATTTTCTTTTATTTAACCGATTTACTAAAGGTATCAATATTTCTTCCTCCGGAACCTCTTCTTCTTTCGGTTCTTCCTCTTCCGGTTCCTCCTCTTCCGGTTCCTCCTCTTCCGGTTCCTCTTCTTCCGGTTCCTCTTCTTCCGGTTCCTCTTCGGGAATTTGTGAATCTTCCCAAAGTATATTCAACTCTTCATTATTATTAGGTGAGTCGATGGGATTTGTACTAGAGGTAGACATCTATCACACAATATCAAACACGTTAAGAGATTAATATATCACATAATATTTACATGTTAATAATATATAGTTTCCAACAAAAAAGTTAAGCAATCGTTTTTTTTTTTTAAGAAAAACACGGTCGAAGTCCAGACTCACTAATGCATCCTAACAAACTCGGTAAGATACAATAATGCAAAAATTCTGGTTCTCTAAGACCAACGCTCAGATACCAACTGAAATGTCCCGTTCATATTGATTATAAACGTTCCATATTAATTGATTTCGTTGCGAGGTTTTGACCTCTATATGAGACGTTTTTCAAAGACTGCATTCATTTTTAAAACAAACCATAACCTTTATTTTATCGACAAGGTTAACAAGACACCACTTAGATTATCCAGAAATGATAATCTAACAACTATCACACTTACACACTACCAATACATATTGGTTTACAAATATTAATATGTTACAACAAAATAAATCTCGAATGCAGTTTTAAACAATATTATACAAGCATGCTGACACCAAATCTTGTCCATATAATAGCATACAACAGTGGAAGCTCTTAATAATCACCCGAGAATAAACATACTTTAAAAGTCAACAAAAATGTTGGTGAGTTATAGGTTTAACCTATATTTATCAAATCGTAATAATAGACCACAAGATTTCATATTTCAATATACATCCCATACATAGAGATAAAAATCATTCATATGGTGAACACTTGGTAACCGACCTTAACAAGATGCATATATAATATCCCCTATCATTCCGGGACTCCCTTCGGACATGATGAATTCGAAGTACTAAAGCATCCGGTACTTTGAATGAGGCTCGTTGGGCCCGATAGATCTATCTTTAGGATTTGCTTAGGGTGTCTGTTCCCTAATTCTTAGATTACCAGACTAAAAAGGGGCATATTCGGTTTAATAATCCATCCATAGAATGTAGTTTCATTTACTTGTGTCTATTTTGTAAAACATTTATAAAACTGCATGTATTCTCATCCCAAAATATTAAATTTTAAAAGTGGGACTATAACTCACTTTCACAGATTTTTACTTCGTCGGGAAGTAAGACTTGGCCACTGGTCAATTCACGAACATATAACAAATATATACATATATATCAAAGTATGTTCAAAATATATTTAAAACATTTTTAATATGTTTTGCTGTTTTAAGTTTATTAAGTCAGCTGTCCTCGTTAGTAACCTACAACTAGTTGTCCACAGTTAGATGTACAGAAAATAAAGCAATATATAATATCTTGAATCAATCCACGACCTCGTGTATACAAGCCTCAGGCTAGATCACAACTCAAAGTATATATAATATTTTGGAATCAACCTCAACCCTGTATAGCTAACTCCAACATTACTGCATATAGAGTGTCTATGGTTGTTCCGAAATATCTATACAGATGGGTCGATATGATATGTCAAAACATTGTATTCGTGTCTATGGTATCCCAATATTACATAATATATTAGAATACATGTATAATACAATATGAGTTAGCTAGGATATGATTAATATAGATTTGTTACCAATTTTCACGTAGCTACAACAAGAAAAATTATCCAATCTTGTTTTACCCATAACTTCTTCGTTTTAAATCCGTTTTGAGTGTTTTAAGTTGTTATGGTTTCATATTTAACTTAAGTTTATGAATCTAAATAGAAAAAGAATAAGTTTATAGTCAGAAATACAGGTTACAAGTTATTTTTGTAAAGGTAGTCATTTCAGTCGAAAGAACGACGTCTAGATGACCATTTTAGAAAACATACTTTCACTTTGAGTTTAACCATAATTTTTGGATATAGTTTCATGTTCATAAGAAAAATTATTTTCCCAGAAGAACAACTTTTAAATCAAAGTTTATCATAGTTTTTTATTAACTAACCCAAAACAGCCCGCGGTGTTACTACGACGACGTATATCCGTTTTTACGGTATTTTTCGTGTTTCCAGGTTTTAAATCATTAAGTTAGCATATCATATAGATATAGAACATGTGTTTATTTGATTTTAAAAGTCAAGTTAGAAGGATTAACTTTATTTGCGAACAAGTTTAAAATTAACTAAACTATGTTCTAGTGATTACAAGTTTAAATCTTCGAATAAGATAGTTTTATATGTATGAATTGAATGATGTTATGAATATCATTACTACCTTAATTTTAGTAGGTAAACCTACTGGAAATGAGAAAAATAGATCTAGCTTCAAAGGATCCTTGGATGGCTTGAAAGTTCTTGAAGCAGAATCATGACACGAAAACAAGTTCAAGTAAGATTTCCACTCGAAATAAGATTGTTATAGTTATAGAAATTGAATCAAAGTTTGAATATGAGTATTACCTTATATTAGAAAGATATCTTACTGTAAATAAGAAAGATTTCTTTAGGTTGGATGATCACTTTACAAGATTGGAAGTAAGCTAACAAACTTGGAAGTATTCTTGATTTTATGAAACTAGAACTTATAGAATTTATGAAGAACACTTAGAACTTGAAGATAGAACTTGAGAGAGATCAATTAGATGAAGCAAATTGAAGAATGAAAGTGTTTGTAGGTGTTTTTGGTCGTTGGTATATGGATTAGATATAAAGGATATGTAATTTTGTTTACTTGTAAATAAGTCATGAATGATTACTAATATTTTTGTAATTTTATGAGATATTTCATGCTAGTTGCCAAATGATGGTTCCCACATGTGTTAGGTGACTCACAAGGGCTGCTAAGAGCTGATCATTGGAGTGTATATACCAATAGTAAATACATTTAGAAGCTGGGTATTGTACGAGTACGAATACGAGTGCATACGAGTAGAATTGTTGATGAAAATGAATGAGGATGTAATTGTAAGTATTTTTGTTAAGTAGAAGTACTTTGATAAGTGTCTTGAAGTCTTTCAAAAGTGTATGAATACATATTAAAACACTACATGTATATACATTTTAACTGAGTCGTTAAGTCATCGTTAGTCGTTACATGTAAGTGTTGTTTTGAAACCTTTAGGTTAACGATCTTGTTAAATGTTGTTAACCCATTGTTTATTATATCTAAAGAGATGCTAAATTATTACATTATCATGATATTATGATGTATTAATATATCTTAATATGATATATATACAATTAAATGTCGTTACAACGATAATCGTTACATATATGCCTCGTTTCGAAATCCTTAAGTTAGTAGTCTTGTTTTTACATATGTAGTTCATTGTTAATATACTTAATGATATGTTTACTTATCATAATACCATGTTAACTATATATATATCCATATATTAAGACATCATATAGTTTTTGCAAGTTTTAACGTTCGTGAATCACCATCAACTTGGGTGGTCAATTGTCTATATGAAACCTATTTCAATTAATCAAGTCTTAACAAGTTTGATTGCTTAACATGTTGGAAACACTTAATCATGTAAATAACAATTTCATTTAATATATATAAACATGGAAAAGTTCGGGTCACTACACTATCGTGATTACTACTTTTTGGATGATATGGCGGTTCAGGAACGTCATTGATTTCAATGAATCACTTTGTACTAGAAGTAGCATGTTGGATGTTATTAGAACCTATTCATTTCGTTGATTAAAATTAGAGGTCATACGGTTTCTGATTGGAACACATTGCTTTCTATGCTATTGTAATCATTTTGTATTTTCGTTTTCTCCTTTAGCTCCTTGCTAACGAGCATGTTTAATATATTAAATTTGACCGTTAAAAAAAAGTTGCTCTTTAGTCATAGTTGAACTATATAGTAAGCAACCTTTTTCCATTTTTTGTTGTATAAGGGCTTTGAAGTTTTGGAAACAACTAAGTATACTTTATTATATTTTTATTATATTATATGTAGAAAGTTCTAAATAAATTTGAAGTGCTACATGTAGGTGTATGGATACAAATGTAAACGTTGAACTTACCTTACTAAAGAAAGAATTCATAATGGTAGTTGAGAAAAAAAGGTAAAGAAAACCATAACCATTATTATTGTAGTACGGACCAAGTAGCTACTGCAACTTGACGCATCATGGGCTCCATCAGTCTATTTTTTCATTAAAAGGGCCATTTACATTTAAACTTAATACACAATTGAATGAATAGATGAATAAACCTGTTTGACCGACTCACCCGGCCCGTTGCTAAAAGTACGTTTAGCTTTTTCCACGGTGTTCAACAAATAGTAGACTTGTAGCATGTCAATATAACGGATAACCGGAAAGTACGGCACGTAGGCTTAGGCCACTCCCTATCGTAACTAAACTATTCTTCATCTTAATCTTCCACATCAGCACCACATCAACACCAATATCCTATAACTAACTCATAATTAAACACTCCCTATAATGGCTAAAACAATACTCCTCTTAATATACAACGTACAAGCAATAAAGCATCAAGTCCAACAATAAAAAGCCACTAGACCCACAATTCCTATAACTAAACTTAAAACTTCCGTTAAATCTATGGTGAATGCGGGTAACTAAAGCGGGTAATGAGCCCGTGCCTATGGTTAGTTACGGGTAATATGCGGGTAACGGACGGGTAACTAACGATAGGGGGTGATTTTATGAGGTTTTCCCGTTAGTTTAAATTTCATTTATTAAATTAAATTAAATTAAAATAAATTAAAATGTGTTATATATATAAAGTAACTTTTCTATTTCGCTTTTAGTTGCTACCCTCTCGTCAGATATTTGGTTTAATTGTTACTCACGACATTGTGTTTTATTTTCACAGTTAGAAATATGATATACTCCGTAGAATACTTCATTCGTTTAAAAACAATCGTCCACCTTGATATTTATACATGTCCACTATAATTGCCAATTTACAAAAAATAGTTTCAAAATGTCATCAGAGTTTCATATTTAACCTTTGTTAATTACTATCATCTATTTAGGAAATAAATCCAGCCGAACTTATGTTGAAAAAAAAAGTACAACTAACATTAGTCTAGAACTTGCGCGCATAGCTCAACGGTTCCTCCCATGTACTTTGTGTCATGGGCTAGGGAGAGGTCATAAGTTCAATCCCCAAGGATGACATGATTTTCTTTAAAACAATTGACTCTATATGGAGGTTTTAACGGATTCGTTCACGGACCTCTACCCAGGAACACTGCCCGAATGGATGTGTTCCCGACTTCCCGGTGTATCCGTCGATCGGGTTCGGGTTTCCGCCCAAAAGTGTGTAATATGTGCAAAAGATGGGGGGTCGTTGAAATAAATGATCTACTGATGTCAAAAAATCGCCGTTCAAATAAAATATTAGTCTAACTTATGCTAAAAAAAAATTAATAAATTATTGTGAGACAACTAAAATGGGACAAAGGGCGTAATATGTAATTTTAATTTGTTGATTAAAAGTAAGTTGTATATATCAAGTGGAAAGTGTAGAACATATAATTAGTAGGAAGGGAATCTCTCGATCTTTATTTTTCGTAAGCGAGAAAACCCTCTTATGAACGAGCACATTCGTTTCCTCATATAAGGTAAAACCTTGGTTAATCAAGCCTCCCGAACGCGAGACCTGATACCGGGTGAATTGCGCATTATGCACACCCTCTAGTCACACTCTCTTTATGTAAAATTTGGCATAGCTAGGAATTAAACTCGAGTGATGTGATTCATTAGACAACTCGGTGACCACTCAGACAATCTTGCGTGGCTATCTATCGATCTTATCAGAGAGTAATGATTTATACTTTATATTTATCAATTTATATTATTGTTCTAACAAGTAAAGTAAGATAATGACTTATGGTATAAGTAGCTAATAATGAAAGGGGGGAGAATTGATACTTGATACATGTCAACAATTTGGTATTAAGAAGATTAATTAATTATAGGTTAATCGGATAGGGAAAATTATTTCTTCTTAGACCCTTATTAGTGGGTGTGATCAATAAAAAAAACTCCATCACGCTCCCATCACGCCACTATGGGGCGTGATGGAGGAAAAAAATCGATGGCGTGATGACTCCATCACATGGGAGTGATGGGGATTTTGGCCAATCAAATTTTTTTTCTTTTCTTTTTATTTTATAAATACCACATTTATTATAAAAAGTGTGATCAAATACCCCATTACATAACCATCACCTCATCCCACTACAAACTCCATCACGCCATCAGCCCATCACCTTTATCACATTAGCACTATATCCCACAAAAACTTAAAAAAAAAACCCATCACCCTCATCACCCCATCACTAAATAAGGTCTTATTAGAAAAATAAAAGATTTGAATGAAAATGAAGAAACGGAGTGACGTGATTGCAGATCCCTAGAAAACTAATTAAATCCCCACTAACATCATATTCCTTTTTTGATTTTTAGTCAAGTTGCTTACAATGTACAACAATCGCAAGTTTGCAACTTCAAAACTACCCGCTCCAACCAAGTATATAGCCGTTCCAAACTTATTCCTCATAACTAATATCAATAAATTAGTATTTCGACGGTATATATATATTTGAATATTTGAAAATAATATATAAGAAAACATATGAAATATACAAATCAATTCAAATTATATAAAAGCCGGCCCCATCTACGTTCTCCCACATCGCTATCTCTTTATTTCTCTCTTCGTGTGTGCAAGATTAATAATATAAAAGTGAGGGAAAAGAGTGTAGCCATATCGTCATATTAGTAGGGCTTTTCTTATTTTATATTTTATTTATTTTAGTGTAACTGTCATTAAAAGTGTGAGTGTGAAGATTGAAAGTGACGACCAGACAATCACTGATAATATCACACTCACCGTTTGCCTTCTCTTTGGAGCATCCGCATTATACGCTCCCCGTCACTTTATTAACTACATAAAATAAAATAAAATCTTGAATATGGGAAAACAATGGTTACTCTTCAATATGGCTAGTGATCAAGGTGCCACCGATGGTTGCCATGGCACCACCAACACAAAGTCTGCCGGAAAATCAAGAAAACGACGTGGCGATAAACCAACTTCATCATCAAGATCAACATCATCTTCATCTTCTTTTAGTGGTTGCATGAGTGCCATTTTTCATATGTTTGATATTCAACACCATCATTTACCCTTTCACCAACCTCATTCATTCATTTCTGAATCTTCCACTAATGTCCCCCCTCAAGAACCAAAAAATAGTATACTAAAAGGTATGTGTATCTAGATCTCTATATCTATATCTCTATTTGTATTTGTACTTACTTTATGTAAGTTAAATATATAGGTGTAGAAGCACCAAGAAACAGTTTGGAGTTGGAACAAGAAAGAAAACAAGAACCAATGGTTGGCTCATCTTCATCATCATTATCAACAAAAGTTAAACAAGAAACAAACTTTAATATCCCTGTAAGTTGCTACCTAGTTAACTAGCTTTATTCTATTATTCTACCTTTTTTTAATACTCTAAAAAAGTAAGTCATGATGGTGATAATTATTGTTTATCGTTTATTGTAATTTTAATGGGTTGTTGGTTTCATAACTAATTTAATAAATTTGAAATTAAATTCCATTTTTTTTTCTTTTTCAGATAGGTGGAATTAAAATCAAAACAAAAAGATCAAGATTATTAATAGATACTACTGATGTATCATCCGAATGTAGTAGTAGTTCACCTAGTACAAAAACACCAAGCCTAGTTGCAAGATTAATGGGACTTGATCTTCTTCCTGAAAATTCATCTCCTAGAACATCTTCATCATCACCAAGACCTTCATCTTCATCATCTCATGCTACTCCATCAAACCGTCTTTCTAAAATATTGTCATCTCATAATAAACTGAATGCCCGTTCGTTGCCCGTGACACCACGGGCATCCACGGGCACCAGGACGTCTACGGAAGTCGATTATCACCACCGTCTCTCTCTTCAAAGTAACAAAGAGAATAGGCGAAAATTTGATGAGAATACAAATGAGTATGCTAAGCAACTTGCTAAACAAGTGAGGGAAAATATTAGTAGAAGAGTTGGTGCTGATATTACAAACACTCTTGATAAGAAAGAACAAAGAAGAGATGAGCTTCTTGTGGTGCTCAAACCAAAGAGACTTTCATCAACATCCTCCATCGCAACGATTAACAAATCAAGAAATCACGATGAAGGTAAAGTTTTTAATTTATTTGGTTTATTCACCTATTTCATTTTATTTGTTAATTAGATTCGTTATAACAAAAAGTTTCATTTTTGACGTTTTCATTATTTTACAATTTTAAACGTGAATAACTTAACATGCTTTTGACACGTGTTATAAAGTTTTTGACACTTAAACTTAAAAGTTCAGAAAGTTAATACTACATAACACTTAATTTTGACAACATATTTTTTCACGTTTCAAAATTTTTGTACGCTATAAATTTATATTCACATTTTTGAACGTGAAAAATTCATTTAAAAAATGTTAAAAATCACCCGACTAGTTGTAATGATTATATATTGCATTTTGTTGAAGATGTAAATGGCTATACTTGAGTATTGTAATTTCAAATGTGTGACTTTTGAGAAGAAAAAAAAAATCTGAGTTTTTGTTTTTTATTTATTTATTTATTTAATATTTTTTTTTTTTTTTTTTTGTTAGGACATGGACATGGAAAAGAAAATGAGACTTGCTCTCCAAGGATGAGATTATTGGAGATCAAGAACAATCTCAATAAATCCATTTCAAATTCACCAAAATGTTCCACATTATCATCTTCATCTACACAAGTTGTTAAAAGTCCATTATCTTCATCAATTACAAAGACACCAGCATTGGTCAAAGAGGGAGTACAAGTAGTGAAGCAAGAGAATTCAAAGAAAGTGCAAATGTGCAAGAAAATTGCCAATGAAAAATATGATTTGAGATTGAAAAAAATACACCAACAAGAAGAACAAAAATGTATGAAGAAATGCAATAACAAGAAGAAGTCAACTCCTTTATCAAATCATCTTGTGAATCTCAACACTTCAACAAAGTTTATTTCTTTCAAGAAAGACATAGCCTCTCCTTGTTCGACAACATTATCTCAAAAACAAGTACTTAATTATCTGCCTTACCTAGTACCAACATTACTATTACTACTATTACTTTTCTTATTATTTTTTTCCATTTTCCAATACTTATATATATATTTTTATTGTTACATTATACTGTATTATATAGTACTAGTATACTAGTATATTGAAATAGAATATGATATGTAATTGCAGGTGACAATAGAAAGCATCACACACTTACCTAGTTGTCAGAGTCAGTCATACAATACAAAATTGACCCACAAGCCTTCCATCCAAGACGACGTCACTTTTAACGGTAACGGTGTCACCACCTCCACAACTACCACCGGCGTTAAATTTTCCGGCTACTTTGACTACATTTCAAGAATCTTAAGTCAAACCGGAATTGAAAAAGCAACCCCAATAACCATTACACATTGGTATTCACCTTCACACCCTCTCCATCCATCAATCTTGCAAAAAGTCAACCGCCCCACCACCGTCCTTGACCGGAAACTTATATTTGACGTAACCAACGAGCTTCTTGTAGAAATCTTGAAACCTTACATAAACTTCAAACCATGGGTTGAACAACAAAAGTCAAAGAGAATGAATGGGTCGGATTTAGTTGCAAAGTTAACCGAAAAGATTCAATCTTTTCCGGCAATGGATTGCCAAACGTTGGAAGATATTGATAGGTTGATAAAAGGTGACATGAGAAGTTGTACACGTGTCATCGGAGAAATGGCGTTTGATGAAGAAGCGGAAGTGCTGGTGGCAGAGATTGAACGTGACATGGTTGACACGTTGGTTGGTGAGATGGCAGTTTCAGGGATGATGATGTGCCACGTTGGATTTGGATGTTAGGAAGTTGAGGTAGGCATAGACTGACTGAGGCCACATGGTTGAGTCATGTGATCAGATGCCATTCGGTTAACGGCTTGCACGTGACAGGTAAAAAGAAAAAAAGGAAAATTAAAATATTAAGTTGGCAGCTCAAAAAGACTGAAGCTCTCAAGGTGTTTAGATTTGGCTCAAAAGAAGGGACTGGGGACACATCACACATGCCAAATTGCCAACCTTTACAATACAGAAAGAGTCTTATTTAAGCTTCATGTTTCTTTCCGTTTGTAAACATCGTGTTTATTAATTAATTAGTTATAATATAATTAGTTAGTTATATTAATATTTATTTATTTATGTTTTGAATAATGTTTATATATGATATGATATATGATGTATATATATGATATGATATATGATAAACATCTACATATATATATTAATCTTTAGATTTATATAGTGTTGTTTTGTTTTAAATTCATCCCAAAATACATTTAACAAAGGCTTATCATATACGGAGTATATACAAATTAAGGAGGACCAACCGAAAAGGAAAATACAAATGCCCAGAAAGTAAGACAAAAGATCGATCCGTTCAGTTTTTGACAACCGGACGAACGAATAAGTCAACTTCAAATGAAAAGTCATTAGTGTTAGAACAATCACAATTTCTTTAACTGAAGTTGCATTCGAAATTGAAATGATATTTAGTTCGTTGTTCAATCATGTAATCCACAAAAACTCAAGAAAGAAAATGTGCGTGTGTATTGCGGTAAAGGTTGGAAAACTCATATCTCGGAGATGTTGTTTAGACATTTTTTTGAGAGATCTCGGACGTTAACTTACATTGACTTTTTAGTTTTTTAATATAAATTTAAATAAATAAATAACTAAATAGTATATTTATATACACTTTTACGAGCTTTTATAAAAAATTCGAGAAATGAGCGAGGAAATTCGAGATATTGCGAGATATTACAAGAAAGCCCGAGAAATGAGCGAGAAAATCTCAGAATTTGTGACTTCGACCAAGTTTAACCTAGCTGGCCGAGAAATCTCGCGAGAAAGACATCTTTTCTCGGTTGCCTTCCAAAAACGAGATCTCGGAGAGAAATAAAGAGGTTTAGAACACCGATTGCGGCGCTATATGATCTTTAGCTATAGGTCTCGTGTGCTTGTTCAAAACCTTTACATGACTAAGGTCTTTAGCCTGAAAAACATTCTTTTTCTCATAACTAATCAAGCTATTAATTTTATTATTTACTTCAATTTCGTTGTCTTCAACGCCATCTCCATATGAATACTTTTTTCTAAAAAAACACACACACACATACCCATATAATAATATCCCCAATTATTTACTAATAATCACCCTCAATACTTAGATTTGCAATCTTAATGTCAATTAGTTGCCTCGATACCACTAGGTCAATGACCTTTTTGTGATGGATTTCGTCAAATCTCGTTGAGTACAATATCAACGTTCGCAATTGGTTTTTTTGACTATGTATGGTCTTTGGAGCATCCCTTCCAATTTATTTTCTTGTTCCCTTTCATGATACTTTGTAACATCTTAACTCTCATGTTTCCATCTCGTGTCCTCCATTTGTCTCTTTGCACTGGTGTCTCGTTCCACTTCATTCTTCGTCATCCTCCTTCTCTATGTGGCGGAGTTTTACGTAGTCTTACGGCCTAAGCTCTCTCCCCCTAGTCATCAGATCTTCTGTTCGATTCCACTATTAGATGGTCTTTTTTATATGGTCTTTTTTTTATGAGAAGGTGATGGGTTATGATATATATAGTTGTTTGAAGACCGTTTCTATGGTGGCTGTTATTTGGCTATTCTGGCATCTTTTAAACCATCAGGTGTTTCTCCGACTTTCCATTTGGTCTTATGGATTTGTTCTTTGAATTTCTTCTAGCCTGTTCAAAGGGGGTGTTCTTGGGTTCTCTGATGATGGTATTTGTGTTTGGCGGTAATTTAGGGTGATTTCTTAGGTGTGTTGTGGTTCGAGTTTTGGTGGATTGTTGGTTACGACGTTGAGTGATGTTTTGGTGGTTGGGGTTTTCAATGGGTTTAGTTTTGGTGGTTGGGGTTTTCAATGGGTTTAGTGTTTTCTTTTTTTGGTATGATTTTGTATGTCTAGTTGTATTAGTTAATAGTCAATGTATGTTTGTGCAAGTAAATTGTTAGATCTATTCAAACAGATCATTCAAATCTGTATCGAACTATCTTTATCAGTTGTAACTCCACTATATCATTAGATCTACCTTAAATTAATTACGTTTTTTGTCGAAAAAACTTAGCAGTACCAGTTAATTAAATTTAGCAACACATAGTTATTACATTATTCACCTTATATAATCAGTTAACTAAATTTTCTCTTTATTTAATTCTTTTATTTTCTCGAATTTCCTTGACTGTGATTTGTAAATCATGTAACAGTGCACGACAGTCAAAGTTTTTCCCCAATCCTCCTGAGAAGTTTATGGGTGAATTATGATTTACGACCATCGAAGTGAATCTTTGTGGTCTCCCGGTTTCTGGCAGTTGGGGACTATACATATATGAAGCGGCTAAGGAGTGAATTCTTCGATTTTTTTTTTTTTTTTTTTAAAAGTGGAATTGGATGTTATGGTTTATTGGTGTTGCCAATTATGTAGCCTTAGGGTTTTCACGGTTTGAATGGAGTGATGATGGTTTCTTGGGTAGCGTTGGAGAAAGCTATTTGATCAGATGATTTAGTTGGCATGTTTGCATTTGAGGAGTTTGTTGTTATTGGTGTTTGTCGATGTTGTAGTAGTTTGTATGTTATTGGTTTTTTTCGTTGTTCAATATGTCGATTTTACATGAAGCTAGTTTGTATATTAGAGTTCTAGACAATAGTTAGTTCATGTGTTGGGTGATAGCATATGTAAATGTATTTTTGGGGAATAAGTGAACAATTAAGGGACAACAATTAAATAAGGATGAAATTCGTTTCAATTGTGGGGAAACTCAAAAACAAGAGGGTATCTTACATGAATTTCCGTGAAGGAACCACTACCCAGGATTTGAACTAAGGAGACACGTTCTATATTGATAAGATTCCGCCTACTCAAATGTAAAAAATGGATATGTATTAGAGTATAGGGTGTCGTTACGTGTCAGTTCAGTGTTAGTTCAGTGTCTTGTAGATGATTGGACGCTGACTGGACTGACACTGTAAACTGATATTACTGAAAAAAGGGGAATTGGAAAGATGATCAGTTCAGTGTCTTGAAAAGAGAAAATATTTATGTTTTTATTATTTAATTATTTTTAAAATTAATTAAATTATTTTAAAAAATAATATTAACACAAAATAAATAAAATAAACTTCATTAATAATAAAAAAAGTTACATAATTCAAAATTAAACTACAAAATAAAAATACAATGCATAATAAAGATGTTCGACTAAGTCGAATAGCCCAAAGATGTTCGACTAATGTCACTCTTCTCCCTCATCCTCCTCCTCCTCCTCTTGAGCTCGAATAGCCCAAACATGTTCGAGTAAGTCGCCTTGTAAACGTTCATGCACCTCCCGATTGTGTAATTCATTCGTCCTGGCTTTATACTCTTCACATCTCTCGTACCAAGTAGTTTGCATGTTCTGAACCGGTTCATACACCCAATTATTTTCAGAAATGTTGAACCCATTATCTCCAACTATCATGTTATGCATTATGATATACGCATACATAATTCTTTGAATAACCTTCATCGAATAAGCCCTTGCAGGTTGTTGTAGTATATGCCAACGTCCTTGTAAAATACCAAAAGTGCGGGTGTATAACTTTGTAAATACTCGTCCAACGCATCGGGTGTATAACCGTATGCCAACTGACAAAGTGCGGCCGTTATTTTTAAATGTGTACTAATGCCTAACTCGCCACAGGTGAAGCGACCCGTCCAAATCCATAAGGACGAATACAATAACATATGGTTACATTGCGAGGTATGTGACCTCTATATGATACATTTTACAAACATTGCATTCGTTTTTAAAAGACAGACTTTCATTACATTGAAAGTTGACAGGCATGCATACCATTTCATAATATCCAAACTATAAATGACCTAATCTGTCATTTACTTAATAATAATCATTATTGAACTCAACGACTTGAATGCAACGTCTTTTGAAATATGCCATGAGTGACTCCAAGTAATATCTCTAAAATGAGAAAATGCACAGCGGAAGTTTTCTTTAATACCTGAGAATAAGCATGCTTTCAAGTGTCAACCAAAAGGTTGGTGAGTTCATTAGTTTATCATAACATTAATTTAATAGACCACAAGATTTCTATTTCCATTTCTCATAAATATACGTCCCATACATAGAGACAAAAATCATTCATATGGATTGAACACCTGGTAATCGACCTTAACAAGATGCATATAGAATATCCCCATCATTCCGGGTCAACTTCGGACATGATAAATTCGCCATCATTCCGGGACAACTTCGAACATGATAAATTCGCCATCATTCCGGGACAACTTCGGACATGATAAATTCGCCATCATTCCGGGACAACTTCGGACATGATAAATTCGAAGTACTAAAGCATCTGGTACTTTGGATGGGGCTTGTTGGGCCCAATAGATCTATCTTTAGGATTCGCGTCAATTAGGGTGTCTGTTCCCTAAGTCTTAGATTACCAGACTAAAAAGGGGCATATTCGGTTTAATAATCCAGCCATAGAATGTAGTTTTAAGTACTTGTGTCTATTTTGTAAAACATTTATAAAAACAGCGCATGTATTCTCAGTCCCAAAAATATATATTGCAAAAGAATTTAAAAAGGGAGCTAATGAAACTCACAATACTGTATTTTGTAGTAAAAATATATATGACGACATTGAACAAGTGTAGGGTTGGCCTCGAATTCACGAACCTATATCATTCATATATGTATTAATACACATAATCGTAATCGAATAGGTTTATATATATATATATATATATATATATATATATATATATATATATATATATATATATATATATATATATATATATATATATATATATATATATATATATATATACTCATTAATTATATCATTTTTATATTAATAATATATTTATGATTCATATATTCCTTTTATATATAAAAATATTTTGTTATGTTATATGTGTTAAATATATTTATATATATATTTCATTTGTTTATCAAAACAGTAGTTCTAATTATACTAAGTTAATATTAGTAATGATAAATATAGTGATAATAACATTAATAATATACTTATATTAATAATAATAATTCTATTATTTATAAAATGGTATTAATACTAATATTTATGAATGTACTGATAAATTGTATCATTTATAATAAGATTAATAATACTAATTGTAATAACAATAACTAATAATAACAATAATGTTAATAATCTTAATAATACTTATAGTAATAATAATGTTAATGGTAATAATAGTACTATTTTTAATAATAATAATATTAATAATGATAATTATACTAAGATGATAGTTTTAATCATATTGGTACTACTAATATTAACATTAATGATATTTCTAATAGTAATTCTAATAATAATAATAATAATAATACTAATAATAATAATAATAACACTAATAACAATAACAATAACAATAACAATAATAATTTATCATAACAATAATAATAATATTAATCATAATAATAATACTAATTATAAGAGATATAATACTACCTTAAAAATGATCATATAAGCTTCCTTAAAAAAAATAGCCACTGTCCGGGCTCGAACCCCTGACCTCTCGCTACCCGTCAACACCCTGAACCACTGCTCTGTTACTGTCTTTCTGTTACATTACTCCACTTATAACTATATAACCCGTAATCAAGTTCTTCCTATTTCTTCTTCTTCACAAACACTAGTCGACCAGTTCAAGTTCGAAAATCAAATTAACGAATTTCGTTGTTTCATTTAAGACTTGTAAACAACTAAAAAAAATTAGAAAGATAGTTATTAATTAATAAAAAAATGCAAAAAAAAAAAAACAGAATCCAACAGCCTACTGCTGTTCGCAGTTTTTTTTTTAAAATTTCTTGCTTTTTGATTTTTAAAACGTTATAGCTTTCGATTCCTTCAAAAACTATTTTCTAAATCACTCCTATAAACTATTGGAATCATCAATTGATCAAGAAACATCAAAACGATTACGAATTTCGCGATGAACACAAACTTTGACTTTTGAATTTAAAACTTTGACTTCGAAATTTGAACTCGTTATGAAAAATTGGAGCTTGAGATTTTACAGGAAGTTTATATGAAGGATTTCTAATAAGATTGCATTAACACATTTTGAAATTTCTTTCAAATTCGGGTTTTGACTGAAAAGTTTAAGAACAGAGGATAAACATGGGTTTCTTATCTTTTCTGTGTTAATTCCCAAATTGTAGTATAAGATAGCATCATATATAGCTAATAAGTGAATAATTAGAGTTAGTAAAGGTGATTTGATCAGTTTTGCTGGTATTGAGAAATTTATGTCATCGGGTACAATTTTATAGACAGGAAGGACGGTATAAATAAAATAAAAAGATACTTTATATTGATGCTAAACTGAATCGATGCTTTAACTGTTTAACAAGTAATAATTTTTGTATTTTATCTGAATTAAAATTCCTGATGTTGATTTACAATAGATTGTACATGTTCTATAGTTTATAGATATATATAAAATTATTAATTATTAATAAAATTAACTAATAATAATAATACAGTTAATAATATTATAAATAACAAAAATACTATAAATATTAAAAGAAATAATAATAATAATGTTAATAATCAAAATAATACTAATAGTAAGAATGATATCAGTTTTTGTGATATTTAATAATAATAATAATCATAATCATATAAATAACAAGAATAGTGATATGTATTTATAATAAGGTTAATAACAATAATAATAATTATTATTAATAAAATGTTTATAGTAATATTAGTAATAATAATAATAATAATATTGATATATTATTTTTATTCTAACTTGTAATTTTAAATAATATATTAACTTTACATTTCAATACTTATGTAATACTTATTCTATGAAATAACATTTTGAATATATATATATATATATATATATATATATATATATATATATATATATATATATATATATATATATATATATATATATATATATATATATATATAACAACATACATATTATGTTAATTGTGTATAGAGTTCATATATATATTTATATATATTTATTTTAATAACATTTTAATTATTTTGTATATTACTCTACATATTTAATTCAAATGATTAAATAGTATTATATTAATTCAACTTAATATATACACTTATATTTATATTTACGTATATATTTTTATTTTATTTACCTATTTATTTACACACAATAGTTCGTGAATCGTCGGGAATAGTCAAAGGTTAACTGAATTCACATAAACAGTTCCAAAATTTTAAAACTCAACTTTACAGCTTTGCTTATCGTGTCAAAATCATATAAGAATAAAGTTTAAATTTGGTCGGAAATTTCTGGGTTGTCACAACAGGCATCATGTCTAACATGAAACCATTCAAAATATTTAGGTAAAAGATCTGCAGAAAAATTTAATATACCTTCCATAATTCGGTTGAATACACGTCTCCTCATTCGAAATCGACGTTTGAACTCCACATCGCTATACTTAAGATATTCAGCAAAATAGTCTCTTATGAGGCAATCATGTGCTTCATAGTGATCACGTCTGATATAGCGTCGCGTTAAATGAACATTAGAACTTTCCCCCTCATCACTTTGATCGGCCTCTAACATTTCGAGTGCAAACATCGTATACTCATCGTTGGAAGATGAATAAGCCATTGTATTTTATAAACTATTTTTTTGATTGTATAAAAATTGAGAGAAGTGAGGTTTGTGTGAGTGTATAGATTGTGATTTGTGTGTGTATATATGAAGGTAATATATATATATATATATATATATATATATATATATATATATATATATATATATATATATATATATATATATATATATATATATATTGTCTCAGTGAGGAGAGAAACTCGTAAAACAAATTGTGACAATAAGAGAAGCAGAAGGAGAGAATTACAATAAACTGGGTAATTTATTATACAAGGAAGAAGAAGTTGTGATTCGTTTTTTTAAGTTATGATCCAACTCCATTCTATCAATACATATTTATAGGCCATAAAAGTGGATATGACCTGCTACCTCTTAAAGAGGTTACCGGATGACTTGTTACCTGCTAATCAGGTAAAAGCTCAATTATTGATGTAATGACATCATTGCTTACATCACTCACAATTATTGATCTAATGACATCATTGCACACATCACACCACACTATGACATCATTGCATACATAATATTACACAAATACATAAATACGTATTTTAATCTGTATCCGGCCACTCATCACTGTCGAAATCATCTCTAGGGTGCCTGTACTGTTCTTCTTCTGATGATGTTTCATCCATGTGATTGTTTGGATCTGTATTGATTATGGTTTCCATTAAATCTCTTTCACGAATAGTATTCTTAACAAAAGCATCCAAAGCTGTTGCTGGTGACTGGCTTAGAGGGTGATCTGCTTGTCGAAAAGATGTTGAGTCAATGAATGTATGAGGTAATCCGTTGAGCTGACTCATTTCTACCTTGAATAATAACCACTGTTCTGGGTGAACATTTTTTGTACTGATGAGATTATATCCATACCAGCCATGGATTTTTACAAATGAATCCTGATGGATTATTGTGCCGTTTGGAGACTGTGAACATCGGACCAGGTTCTGATGGAAAATAACTACAACATATGTAGTGAGGAAATTGCCAAATATTGATTCCCAATAAGACATTGTTTGATATCTTAGAAGGAATTTGAGAGTATTTCGAAACATTTGTTGTTCATCTTGGGGATTTCCTACTTGTGTTAAGAACAAATATCTGTTCATCACTTGTGCATTGAATACAATTGCAATGTAATGACACCTGGATAGATTGAGGAAGAAAGGGATTGCTTCAGGGACAAGGTGATATGGATCATGAATGTGGAAAAGGTTGAGAAAAGGGTATTCAGAATTGAAGGTCATTCCTCGAAATGGAGAGCTTCCATATTTTCTAGCAAGTATTTTCCAATATGCTGTCCATGTTTCATGACAGTAGACAGGAATTGACTTTTCTAGGATTTTTTCTGTGATTTCATGTGGGAGTTGATCCATTCTTTGCCATACTGTTGATTGAGGTGCTGATGATGAAGATGAAGATTCTGCATCTGGTTGTAAAACTGCTATAACAGGAATGAGTAAATTGCTTTGTTCTGCACCTTTTCTTGAAAGAAAATCTGGAAGAAAATTGGTTGATCCTTTTATGTGTTTGACTTCAAAATCATATTGGGAAAACCATTCTGCCCATCTGAGTAATTGAGGATGTGGGATTGTCTTGTTCTTGAATTGTAACATTTTAGGAAATGAAGACATATCCATTTCAATAAGAAATTTGTGACCAATAAGGTGAAAAGCAAACCTTTTGATACCATTTTTGACTGCAAGGATTTCTTTGAAAGTAGAATGGTAGTGTGTTTCAGAAGGTTTGAAATGACCACTTTGATAACCACAGATGTTGCGGTTACCATTAATTTCTTCTAAGAGGACTGCTCCCCAGTGTTCATCACTTGCATCTGTCTGCAATATTCTTTTTCCATTGGATGGAATTTGGAGGGGAGGGAGATTATCAGTTAGTCTCTTAAGTTGTTGCACTGCTTTGGTTTGTTGAAAATTCCAGGGTGGAGGGTTCTTTTTGAGCATATCATACAATGGTTTGGTTAAATGGGAAAGGTTTTTGATGAATGGGGACATGTAATTTACTATACCAAGAAATTGTTGAATTTCCTTGGTAGTGGAAAGCATGTCTGGGAATTCAAGTAGTTTTTTTGCTACATGAGGTTGAAGGTGATATTGAGAGTTGTTGATGGTCATTCCCAAGAAATCAATTTGAGTTGTTGCCAGAATCATCTTTCTTTCTGAGAGCATAATTCCATATTGCAAAAGCAATGAATGAAATTTGTTTAGCAGTACTAAATGCTCTTCTTCATTTTTTGAAAAGAGAAGAATGTCATCAATATAAATTACTGCACTTGAGAGAATTGGTTCAAAGATCTTGATCATTGCTTTTTGAAAAGCTGAAGGAGCACTTTTTAGACCAAAGGGCATCACTGTCCATTGATAGTGATGATCAGGGATACAAAAAGCTGTTTTGTATCTTTCTTCAGGATGAATGCCAATTTGCCAAAAACCTGCTTTAAGATCAAACTTGGAAAAAACTTTTGCATTGGTTAGGCTTTGGAAGAGAGTCCATCTGTTTGGAAGAGGAAACTTATCATCTGCAAGGAATTCATTCAAAGGCTTGTAGTTGATTACAAGTCTTTTCTTGCCACGTATCTGCTCTGAATGTTTGTTGACATAGAAAGCTTCACACGCCCATGGGGATGTTGTTGGTTCGATCAGGCCTTCTTGCTGGAGTTGGGAAAGTTCTTGGACTGTAAGTTGTAAGTCTTCTGGATTCATTCCTTGGTGGCTTGCTTTTGTTGGATTGACATCTTCATTGAGCTTGAAAGGTAGTTTGATGAAAAACTCTGGATTCTGCCATAAAGGATTCTTGCATTTTTGAAGAAATTATGTATGTGAATTAGCACAGGATGTACTAATTATCTTTGTTGAAAATTCTCCAAAATTGTTGTCAATTGTGTGTACCTACAAATGGGTTAGTGATAACCAGGGTAATACAAAAGACTTATATTTTAGGCCTTGGTTTGACCATGAAAGATTTTTGATTTGACTCAAGACATCAAAACCTAATAACAAATCTTTATTGGGAAGATGAGATCCTAAAACTCTATGACGTATTATACATTGTGGAAAGAGTTTTATGAGTAAAGGTTTACTAATAAGTTCTATAGAAAGAGAAGAACTATTAGCTGTTCGAAAGGTTTGAGAACATGGTTGCCACATATGAGAGGGGAGGAGATCTGGATTCATAATGGTTGAAGAAGAACCTGTATCAAAAAAGGCGATAAGGGTTTGAGGTTTTGAATAGTGGGTAAGGAGTATTTGGACTGGTGCATAAGGGACATTTCTTTCAACAGGATAGATTCCTTGAATATCTATCATCATCGATTCATTTTCTGAAGTATCTTCTGAGAAATTTGATTCAGAATCAGACAATTGGATCATTAAAATTGTTTCATCATTGGGCTCATCATCTAATGAAAATAAAGATTCGATGTCATGATCAGACGAGTCTTCTTCTGTAATCATCGAGACTTGTTTCATGAATTTATCTTTTTTCTTGTTTCTGCATTCCTTTGCAAAATGACCACTTTTGCCACAAATGAAGCATCGATTTTTTCCTTTAAAAGAATTTTTATTTTTCTTTCTTAGGAATTTCCATTTTCCTCGTTTGAAAGGCTTCATCTTGTAGTTTCTGTATTTCTTGAATCTTGTGGGTCTTTTGGAAGAACAATTGCATTTTTCATCTTTGCACTTTATCTTAAATCTTCTGTCATCACATGCGTTGCCAAGCTTAGAGCCAGTTTCTTCAACGTATTTGAGAAATTTTTTGTGATTACAAAACTTTTCCAATGCTTCAGTAATGAATTGATATAGAACACCTAATGAAACATCTTTTAATTGCTTGCCTGTTTTCTGGATAGTTCGTGTTGCTTCTATTGCCAGAGGTTCAGGAAAAGAGTTCAAGAAAACTTGTTTGAGATTAACATCATCTATTCCACCAAGCATATAAAATCTTTTTGACATTCGATTATAATGCTTATTCAGGTGTTTTGATTCGAAGGAGCAGCATTTCATTTTCAAAAATTCTTCACGAGCTGCAGTAAGCATCTGATCTCCAGTACCAAGAAATTCTGTGTGAATATAATTCATGAGATCAATTGGGGATCTTGCTGAAAGGATTTCTATCTGTCGGTATTCGCCAAGAGAATGATACCAATCAGAGAGTCTGCCTTCAAGTCTTGCAACAAATCGTCTACAGACTTCATGCATATCATTTTCTTCTAATTCAGCCGTGCACCATGCAAGAAAATGTTGCATGCGATCTCGCCATTGCGAAAAAGGAATATCATCAATAGTGAAACTTTTGAACGTTGTGGATTGTGGTGTTTGGTGGGTTTCTGTGTAAGGAGTTTCAAGATCATCAAAGTGAAGTTCTTCTTGATCTGCCATGTATAGTTCTTCAAAAGCTTGAAACGGATCAAATGGTTCTGGAATTGGCTTTTTTGGCTTGATATGGGGTTTTGGATTTAGTGGTTGTATGGTAAGAGATTTCAAAAATGCACTTATCGGGTTTTCTTGTTGTAGGGCCATGGTTTCAAGGGTTTCATTTGCTGTTGAGGTTGAGGTTGAAGCACCAATAAAAGCATCGGGTTCATCTGGTTCAGTTTTGGGTACTTTTGGTTTAACTTGTGGTTTGGAGTCTATGGTATGTTTTGGTTTTAGTGAGAATGGGTTAACTGATGGGTGGAATGAAGAGTTTGCTTGAAGTGTTTGAATCTGGATGTTTGGTTGTGAAACTCTTGGGGAAAAAGGGTTTGAAGGAAAAGATGAGGGTTGATTTTGTTTATTCTGAAAATAAAATAATTGGTTTTCAATGGCTTTTTTCTCTTGTTCTTTTTGAGAGAGGAGTTCAGAATAATTTACAGTACCTTTCATTGTAGTAACCACCATCATCAATTCTTCATGAAGTACATCAATTTTGGCTTTGATTTCTGCAGTAGTCGCTTCTATGGAAAAAACTTTAGATTTCATTTTTTCATTGTCATCTGAAAGCTTTTTTAATACTTTATTTTGAGCAACTTGATTTTCTGATTGCCAATTAAGCACTTGTTCAACAAGTGGTTGCTGAGTTCGTCTGCCTTGATGATCAATTGCTACAGGGGCTTCTATTTTCCATGAATGAGAGATTTTCTCTGGGTTTTGAAAAGGTTTAAGAGGTGGGAATTCTTGTTCATATGATGGGTTTTGTAGTTCAAACATGTTGCATTCCGGTTGTAGGATACGATTAGATCTGGTTCTGGGGTTTCTTCTTAATCGTCTGGTAGATGGTTGAGGATCTTCTATATCTTCATCAGATTCAGAATCATCTTGATGATTTAGACATAGATAGCATTTACAAATGGAATCATCATACCATATATGTCCTGTGACTGGATCTTTACCATGATAAACAGGATTTCCTTCACTTGTAAAATATGCAACTTTTAGTGGATCAGAATCTAATACGTTTAGTTCTGAGGGAACCACTGGACAATTTTGGACAATATTTGGTTTTGGAAAACGGATCTCAACTAGACCATCTGATCTAGTGTGGAAAACTGGATCTGTTGATTGGGCTGTTTGTGTCTGGGAGTGGATTGATTCATAATTTGTTAACCAAGAAGAAGGGAGTAATTCACAAAGGGCTTCTTTGGTTATTTGTTTTGGGATGTAGGAAAGACTAGGTGTAGCTGTTGAATCTATATTAAGAAATATAGCATCTTCTGTGTTTATGTGAGATGGAACTGGTATGTCAAAAGCATGGTTTTGTACTCTGTAAACCATTTGGTAGTGAAGAGTAGCAGCATATGTGTTTACCTGAGGTGCTCCAGTTATCTGCATCTGGACTTTCAAGGCTGTCAACAGTGATGGATCTGTGAGAGGCATATTGAAATTTGGAAAGAAAGTCAGGAAGACTGTTCCAGCATTCAGAGTTGTTTGTACTGTTGCAATACAAGCATCTTGATATCTTGTAAACCTTGAATCAAGGAGAGCTATTCGAGAGACTACTCCAAGTCCTTTTCTCCCATGAAAAGTAAGAGCTAATCTGATAGCACCAAAGTGCATATGTGTGTAACCTGCTCTCTGCCAATTAGGGATTAAATGTTTTGGTAATTCAAGAGATACCAACTGCTCTTTTGAATCAGAAGGGATTTGATATTGATCAAATCGAGAAGCTTGGATAAATTCTTTTGTTTTTGGATTTTTCGATGAGTGAAATACTTGAGAAGCTACTCTAGAAATTGAAGAAGAAGGTTTTTTATAAACATCATAAGGATTAACTACAGGATATCTAGATTCTGGAATTTTAGATTTGTCATCTATATATGATAACTGATATAGATAATCTAATTTTGAAGAGGGTAAGGAAGATGAGTTTGATGGAGATCTGAAAGACATATTTAGAAGTGATCTGGTATTACACACCTTTTGCAAAGTTTTCTGATGTTGGATTTCAGGTTTTGAAAACAATAATTTTCTTTTACCAACTTCCTACGGCTACGTGTTCAAACAACGCCATTTCCTCGGCTACAATAACACTCCGGCCTCCGGGAATATCTTGTAAGAGAACATTATTGTACATATTTCTAGTCATTCAAACTAGATATCATCCATGTTTTCTGATGTAAAATTCCAAACATAGTTTGGTTAATACAGAGCATACTTATCTAGGATGAACAATAGTTTTACTAATAAAAGAAATAGCAAAACTTTTGATATTTAAGCACTCTTTGCATATAAGGGTGTTTTACCAGATGAGGTGTTTAGTGACTCATTAATGGGTGTTTTACCGGCTCTGATACCAAGGAGGGGGTTGTCTCAGTGAGGAGAGAAACTCGTAAAACACTTTTTTAATACTTTATTTTGAGCAACTTGATTTTCTGATTGCCAATTAAGCACTTGTTCAACAAGTGGTTGCTGAGTTCGTCTGCCTTGATGATCAATTGCTACAGGGGCTTCTATTTTCCATGAATAAGAGTGCTTACTGCAGCTCGTGAAGAATTTTTGAAAATGAAATGCTGCTCCTTCGAATCAAAACACCTGAATAAGCATTATAATCGAATGTCAAAAAGATTTTATATGCTTGGTGGAATAGATGATGTTAATCTCAAACAAGTTTTCTTGAACTCTTTTCCTGAACCTCTGGCAATAGAAGCAACACGAACTATCCAGAAAACAGGCAAGCAATTAAAAGATGTTTCATTAGGTGTTCTATATCAATTCATTACTGAAGCATTGGAAAAGTTTTGTAATCACAAAAAATTTCTCAAATACGTTGAAGAAACTGGCTCTAAGCTTGGCAACGCATGTGATGACAGAAGATTTAAGATAAAGTGCAAAGATGAAAAATGCAATTGTTCTTCCAAAAGACCCACAAGATTCAAGAAATACAGAAACTACAAGATGAAGCCTTTCAAACGAGGAAAATGGAAATTCCTAAGAAAGAAAAATAAAAATTCTTTTAAAGGAAAAAATCGATGCTTCATTTGTGGCAAAAGTGGTCATTTTGCAAAGGAATGCAGAAACAAGAAAAAAGATAAATTCATGAAACAAGTCTCGATGATTACAGAAGAAGACTCGTCTGATCATGACATCGAATCTTTATTTTCATTAGATGATGAGCCCAATGATGAAACAATTTTAATGATCCAATTGTCTGATTCTGAATCAAATTTCTCAGAAGATACTTCAGAAAATGAATCGATGATGATAGATATTCAAGGAATCTATCCTGTTGAAAGAAATGTCCCTTATGCACCAGTCCAAATACTCCTTACCCACTATTCAAAACCTCAAACCCTTATCGCCTTTTTTGATACAGGTTCTTCTTCAACCATTATGAATCCAGATCTCCTCCCCTCTCATATGTGGCAACCATGTTCTCAAACCTTTCGAACAGCTAATAGTTCTTCTCTTTCTATAGAACTTATTAGTAAACCTTTACTCATAAAACTCTTTCCACAATGTATAATACGTCATAGAGTTTTAGGATCTCATCTTCCCAATAAAGATTTGTTATTAGGTTTTGATGTCTTGAGTCAAATCAAAAATCTTTCATGGTCAAACCAAGGCCTAAAATATAAGTCTTTTGTATTACCCTGGTTATCACTAACCCATTTACAGGTACACACAATTGACAACAATTTTGGAGAATTTTCAACAAAGATAATTAGTACATCCTGTGCTAATTCACATACAGAATTTCTTCAAAAATGCAAGAATCCTTTATGGCAGAATCCAGAGTTTTTCATCAAACTACCTTTCAAGCTCAATGAAGATGTCAATCCAACAAAAGCAAGCCACCAAGGAATGAATCCAGAAGACTTACAACTTGCAGTCCAAGAACTTTCCCAACTCCAGCAAGAAGGCCTGATCGAACCAACAACATCCCCATGGGCGTGTGAAGCTTTCTATGTCAACAAACATTCAGAGCAGATACGTGGCAAGAAAAGACTTGTAATCAACTACAAGCCTTTGAATGAATTCCTTGCAGATGATAAGTTTCCTCTTCCAAACAGATGGACTCTCTTCCAAAGCCTAACCAATGCAAAAGTTTTTTCCAAGTTTGATCTTAAAGCAGGTTTTTGGCAAATTGGCATTCATCCTGAAGAAAGATACAAAACAGCTTTTTGTATCCCTGATCATCACTATCAATGGACAGTGATGCCCTTTGGTCTAAAAAGTGCTCCTTCAGCTTTTCAAAAAGCAATGATCAAGATCTTTGAACCAATTCTCTCAAGTGCAGTAATTTATATTGATGACATTCTTCTCTTTTCAAAAAATGAAGAAGAGCATTTAGTACTGCTAAACAAATTTCATTCATTGCTTTTGCAATATGGAATTATGCTCTCAGAAAGAAAGATGATTCTGGCAACAACTCAAATTGATTTCTTGGGAATGACCATCAACAACTCTCAATATCACCTTCAACCTCATGTAGCAAAAAAACTACTTGAATTCCCAGACATGCTTTCCACTACCAAGGAAATTCAACAATTTCTTGGTATAGTAAATTACATGTCCCCATTCATCAAAAACCTTTCCCATTTAACCAAACCATTGTATGATATGCTCAAAAAGAACCCTCCACCCTGGAATTTTCAACAAACCAAAGCAGTGCAACAACTTAAGAGACTAACTGATAATCTCCCTCCCCTCCAAATTCCATCCAATGGAAAAAGAATATTGCAGACAGATGCAAGTGATGAACACTGGGGAGCAGTCCTCTTAGAAGAAATTAATGGTAACCGCAACATCTGTGGTTATCAAAGTGGTCATTTCAAACCTTCTGAAACACACTACCATTCTACTTTCAAAGAAATCCTTGCAGTCAAAAATGGTATCAAAAGGTTTGCTTTTCACCTTATTGGTCACAAATTTCTTATTGAAATGGATATGTCTTCATTTCCTAAAATGTTACAATTCAAGAACAAGACAATCCCACATCCTCAATTACTCAGATGGGCAGAATGGTTTTCCCAATATGATTTTGAAGTCAAACACATAAAAGGATCAACCAATTTTCTTCCAGATTTTCTTTCAAGAAAAGGTGCAGAACAAAGCAATTTACTCATTCCTGTTATAGCAGTTTTACAACCAGATGCAGAATCTTCATCTTCATCATCAGCACCTCAATCAACAGTATGGCAAAGAATGGATCAACTCCCACATGAAATCACAGAAAAAATCCTAGAAAAGTCAATTCCTGTCTACTGTCATGAAACATGGACAGCATATTGGAAAATACTTGCTAGAAAATATGGAAGCTCTCCATTTCGAGGAATGACCTTCAATTCTGAATACCCTTTTCTCAACCTTTTCCACATTCATGATCCATATCACCTTGTCCCTGAAGCAATCCCTTTCTTCCTCAATCTATCCAGGTGTCATTACATTGCAATTGTATTCAATGCACAAGTGATGAACAGATATTTGTTCTTAACACAAGTAGGAAATCCCCAAGATGAACAACAAATGTTTCGAAATACTCTCAAATTCCTTCTAAGATATCAAACAATGTCTTATTGGGAATCAATATTTGGCAATTTCCTCACTACATATGTTGTAGTTATTTTCCATCAGAACCTGGTCCGATGTTCACAGTCTCCAAACGGCACAATAATCCATCAAGATTCATTTGTAAAAATCCATGGCTGGTATGGATATAATCTCATCAGTACAAAAAATGTTCACCCAGAACAGTGGTTATTATTCAAGGTAGAAATGAGTCAGCTCAACGGATTACCTCATACATTCATTGACTCAACATCTTTTCGACAAGCAGATCACCCTCTAAGCCAGTCACCAGCAACAGCTTTGGATGCTTTTGTTAAGAATACTATTCGTGAAAGAGATTTAATGGAAACCATAATCAATACAGATCCAAACAATCACATGGATGAAACATCATCAGAAGAAGAACAGTACAGGCACCCTAGAGATGATTTCGACAGTGATGAGTGGCCGGATACAGATTAAAATACGTATTTATGTATTTGTGTAATATTATGTATGCAATGATGTCATAGTGTGGTGTGATGTGTGCAATGATGTCATTAGATCAATAATTGTGAGTGATGTAAGCAATGATGTTATTAGATCAATAATTGTGAGTGATGTAAGCAATGATGTCATTACATCAATAATTGAGCTTTTACCTGATTAGCAGGTAACAAGTCATCCGGTAACCTCTTTAAGAGGTAGCAGGTCATATCCACTTTTATGGCCTATAAATATGTATTGATAGAATGGAGTTGGATCAGAACTTAAAAAAACGAATCACAACTTCTTCTTCCTTGTATAATAAATTACCCAGTTTATTGTAATTCTCTCCTTCTGCTTCTCTTATTGTCACAATTTGTTTTACGAGTTTCTCTCCTCACTGAGACAACCCCCTCCTAAAGGCAGACTCTCTGATTGGTATCATTCTCTTGGCGAATACCGACAGATAGAAATCCTTTCAGCAAGATCCCCAATTGATTAAATATGTATTGATAGAATGGAGTTGGATCAGAACTTAAAAAAACGAATCACAACTTCTTCTTCCTTGTATAATAAATTACCCAGTTTATTGTAATTCTCTCCTTCTGCTTCTCTTATTGTCACAATTTGTTTTACGAGTTTCTCTCCTCACTGAGACAACCCCCTCCTTGGTATCAGAGCTGGTAAAATACCCATTAATGAGTCACTAAACACCTCATCTGGTAAAACACCCTTATATGCAAAGAGTGCTTAAATATCAAAAGTTTTGCTATTTCTTTTATTAGTAAAACTATTGTTCATCCTAGATAAGTATGCTCTGTATTAACCAAACTATGTTTGGAATTTTACATCAGAAAACATGGATGATATCTAGTTTGAATGACTAGAAATATGTACAATAATGTTCTCTTACAAGATATTCCCGGAGGCCGGAGTGTTATTGTAGCCGAGGAAATGGCGTTGTTTGAACACGTAGCCGTAGGAAGTTGGTAAAAGAAAATTATTGTTTTCAAAACCTGAAATCCAACATCAGAAAACTTTGCAAAAGGTGTGTAATACCAGATCACTTCTAAATATGTCTTTCAGATCTCCATCAAACTCATCTTCCTTACCCTCTTCAAAATTAGATTATCTATATCAGTTATCATATATAGATGACGAATCTAAAATTCCAGAATCTAGATATCCTGTAGTTAATCCTTATGATGTTTATAAAAAACCTTCTTCTTCAATTTCTAGAGTAGCTTCTCAAGTATTTCACTCATCGAAAAATCCAAAAACAAAAGAATTTATCCAAGCTTCTCGATTTGATCAATATCAAATCCCTTCTGATTCAAAAGAGCAGTTGGTATCTCTTGAATTACCAAAACATTTAATCCCTAATTGGCAGAGAGCAGGTTACACACATATGCACTTTGGTGCTATCAGATTAGCTCTTACTTTTCATGGGAGAAAAGGACTTGGAGTAGTCTCTCGAATAGCTCTCCTTGATTCAAGGTTTACAAGATATCAAGATGCTTGTATTGCAACAGTACAAACAACTCTGAATGCTGGAACAGTCTTCCTGACTTTCTTTCCAAATTTCAATATGCCTCTCACAGATCCATCACTGTTGACAGCCTTGAAAGTCCAGATGCAGATAACTGGAGCACCTCAGGTAAACACATATGCTGCTACTCTTCACTACCAAATGGTTTACAGAGTACAAAACCATGCTTTTGACATACCAGTTCCATCTCACATAAACACAGAAGATGCTATATTTCTTAATATAGATTCAACAGCTACACCTAGTCTTTCCTACATCCCAAAACAAATAACCAAAGAAGCCCTTTGTGAATTACAAAGATAAATTCATGAAACAAGTCTCGATGATTACAGAAGAAGACTCGTCTGATCATGACATCGAATCTTTATTTTCATTAGATGATGAGCTATATATATATATATATATATATATATATATATATATATATATATATATATATATATATATATATATATATATATATATATATGTTATTTAAAATAAAAAAAACAACGGTCGAATTTTTCAAACAAAACCCATCCAAAACAGCGTCGAGACCCAGACTTCGACCACACCGATGCTGGACCAACGACGAAACGGTGTGGTCCGACCGTCGGCGGGTTAACAGACGGCGAACTGACCTCTTCCACACCTCAAACTCTTATAAATAAAGATGTAACGTTAACATTTCAAAATATACATGAGCTTATGCATTATAAAAATCCCATGTGATATTGATATTGTTAAAATTGAGTGATTCAGTTGCCAAAATAGTAAGCATATTTGGACCCGGAAATAAATGTGGTTAATGGCCCATAGTCCAATACCATCAGAAGTATCCCTCGTGAATGTGTTTTCAAACAACGATATTTGTAGTTCCAATGAAAATTATCCCTAAAGCAATTTTAATCATGACGTCGTTCTTTAAATTAACATAATGCCATTTTAGCGCTATATCATTATTTTCTTCTCATTTCATTTATATCACTAACTCATCTCATTCAATTTTCAACCATCAGACACTTCTTTAAATTAGCATGGATCCACTATATCAATTAATAATTACCATATACAAATTTTAATATTAATACACAAAGTATAACAAAAAATATTTTTGGGGTTCGCGATCTAATGTGCTAAGAATTGACGAAATCCATTACAAAATAATTGACTAAGGATTGACAAGTTGGTGCCAATTAATTGACATGAGATTGGCAGCTCATTCACAATAACATTGAGAGTGCTCTAAGTGTGCCTACATTTAAGACTCCTCCCAGCAATCACGAAATACTCACTCAAAGCCACCACCATTATTGGCGCTGATAACACCATTCACGCCATCGTGCACCATTTCAACCGTTCTTGGTTTCGCGAATATGAAGCGTATTGTTTTGGCGAGTTTCATGACTATTTGCATATTTTAACAATAATCAATAATCAATAATAGTATATATAACAAAAGTTTGATATTAAATAATTAAGGTGGGCTCATGTGATGGAAAGAAGTGCGTTATAACAATATATTGAAATGTGATAGATAAGTGATGTAAATAAAATATTGACATGACACTGATGTAACAATATGCGATAGTGCATCCCGAATTGTGTATTCACCGGAGCAAATACATAAAGATTGTGTCAATTTCAATTATTATCTACAACTTGGGAACATGAAGCTCGTGGAGTTTGGCATCCTCAATACCCTGACTCGCACTCCAACACATTAAGAGCAATTTTTTTTTTTTTTTTTTTTGGCAAAATAACGAAAACTCATATAGAAATGAACCCGTTTTTAAAAAGAAAACGCCAACAAATGAGGAATACAAATCAACCGAAAAGACTCGCATTAGAAAGCGACAACCAAACGCCACTATCTAAACCGAGCCTCTCATATCTAAACAAACCGCTAAACATCAAAACTAAACAACATAATCAAACAAGCAAAACACATTTACAAACTAACAAGTACAAAAGCACTAAACCTTCTTCACTTTACCGTCAACGATCTCGCGCCTAAAATCCTTGCCTGAGCGGTTTTCGATCTTGTAAGTTAATACTTTGGACGATCCATCCCCAACCAAAGTTGCAGTCGACGGAGCAAGTAAACCACGGTCCACAAGGCCTTGAAAAAATCCTATACCATTCGACTTAGTACCCACGACATTAGAGCAACCTCCTCGATCGTCAACCAAAGATTCTTTGGACAAGTTTTGAATTGCCTTTCCAAAGTCTAGATCTTCAACAAAATCCTGCAATTTGAACGAGCAAGACTTATCCTTCACATTAAGAGCAATTATACTGATGTTACACGTCAGCCTTAAATGTACACATAAATCCTACACGTTAGTAATATTTGTTAGGAAACCCGATTAGGTGAGCCCAAACAAGACAAGATAACCCAAGTTATCTAACTCACTTCCAACAAACGAAAAATATAGTGATAATCGTAACACAAGCAAGAATGATAAAAACATGGGAATTTAACGTGGTTATATGCAATCGTTTGTGATTGCTTTAGTCCACGGCCAACCAAAGAGTGTTCTTATTGATTAAATTTCGTGGTGGTGAGTTTACAATGAGTTATAATCAGGAACATTTATAGGAGAACAAGAATACATAAGCATGCTTCAAGTAATCATCAACTAGCCATCTTGATCCTCTTTACACCCTTGTATTAGCATGATCACAGCTCTAAAACAAGGTGTAAAGTAGCCCACATGCACCTAAAGTGACAACTTGGACAACCAAATACGGATTCCATGTGCAAAAGTTGATCAACATGCTGACAGCTCACTGCCAGACAACGTGCGCGCCGTGCACACTTAAACGTGCGCGCCGTGCACTCTTGATTCTTCGAGCAAACCTTCTGATCAAGTTTCACCTAGTGCGCGCAGGGTGCGCGCCGCGCACCATCACTGCGCACCATCATTTTTCTCTGTTTTTGCACTGTTTTGCTCTGTTTAAACAGTTTTTAGTGACACTTTTTTTTTTCCAGCTTTTGATTAAATGTCTCCACACCTCAACAAATCTCCCACTTGGAGACTTTTAACAAACTCAATCTTCGTAAACTCGCCTAATCTAACCAAGAACATTAAATACCATTTACACACCGCCAAACGCCATTTGGGTCCTCCAATTACCGTTTAGAACACGCACCTCAACTCACGGATGAGTAGACTTTCGATATAAGGTCTTCAATGCTACTTGTTAGACTTCAAACATTATTATCCCACAATAACAACTTTGACCTACTAATTACACCTCCTTCCGTTGAGCTATAATTTGATCACCATGTTACCTGCTTGGGAAAATAAAACACAAACAACAACAACTCTTTGGATTTGACACATATCTCCTTACACTAGGAGATAACGGGTCGTTTGAGTCCGAACCGACTCAATTAACCCCATCGCCCAAGCGATCCACCCGTACACAATAACATCCACCCGATTTATCTTTCCAACATAGAATAAACCACCCGGTAGATCAAACATGTGGACAATGCCATCAAGGCAACCGTGTGAGAATGCATTCACACCCTTGATCTTCCACATAACCGCCTTTGCTTTCACCATTGGAACACCGACTACATACGCGCACACGTCTTTTGACAAACCCGATTTTCCACCACGAGCCAACTCCCACTGTACAGATGTTTCTTTAACAGTGACTCTCATGAAAATCTCTTGTTCATCTTCTTCGGCCGATTGCAACAAAGTTGCCATTGAAGTGTAACGACCCAACCCGTTAACCATCCGAAACGTGCCACAAAAAAAAAAATTCTGAAACAGTTGATCTGGAAGGCGTCCAAAAGCTTGGACGGCGTCCAGCTCTTAAGACTGGGACGGCGTCCAGACATCTGGGACGGCGTCCAGATGTACTAAAACATTCTGATCAGTTTTTCGAACTCACGCGGGCGAAAACCCGTTTCCCGACACTTTTAAACCAAAACACTTTCATAATATATTACAATAGTTTAAACTAAGAGTTTTTCACAATAAAAACCGAGTTTTACGACACCGGGCCCACATCGACCCAAAATACCATAAGTGACTATTTCGACCCCTTAGTTTATACAAAAACATAGACCGAGCATGGGATTGGGGACACGCTACCCAATCCTAATCAAATCCAAAAGCAAGTCTTCTAAAGCAACTACGCAAGTCCACTAGTCCCCGCGCTTACCCGAGCCACCGCATCCGTGCAATCTATAAAAATGTAAACAACGAGAGGGTAAGCTAACGCTTAGTGAATGAGAATATACTACATACATATATATGCATAAAATGAAATGCGCATCGCTAACACAGAAATACGAGCCACATACCGCAATCCAAGCATAACTAAGCAATGTTATACCTAACGTACCACCAAGTCAAATCGCAAGATTATTTACAACAATATAAGTAAATACGCGTACATAAATGGGTAACCAAACTACAAGGTTAACCCCTTAACCTCAATCATACGAACATTGGTCGAACAACCCGAGCCTTAGTGAATTCGCACAACCCGAAATTCACTTCTTTACCAATTCAACAACCGAGGTTGGCCGAACTACCCGAGCCTTAATGAATTCGCACAACCCGAAATCCATCACCTCATAAAAAGGATGACCGAACAACCCGAGTCATCATGAATCCGCACTACCCGAGATTCACTTCCCAAATACCAAAACCCACGGTCACGGGATTATAAAATCCACCACATCAGGGTTGTCCACATCACAACAATATCAACCCTTCGCCATTGGGGTTATAACATCCACATCACAACCACGTGTGATCACGTACACTCAAAACGTGTACCACGTCAAAGGTGGTCAACCGAAACGCACAACCGTGCCAATTGGACTCATACACAAGTCCATCAATCCACCTATATGTGAAGTGAGCTCTATAGCCGAGAATCACTTCACCCGACCCGCACCCATCCTACACATACATATGCATATAGGATATTAACACTCACCTTGTCGCCTTGATGAATGCTTCCAAATAAACCGCCACGCGCCAATGGAAAGTACCTATTCCATTATCACAAATACAACAACACAATTAGGGTTGACTTACAAACCAACCCAATTTACCCTTAGTGCAATTTCGACCCAAATGCACTTCCAAGCACAAACCGCGCCATAACTAACCAATAATCACTAACACGAGTGAAAATGGTCCTAACACACCAATTAAACCCGAACACAAGTGTTAAACACGGGTCATACCCATTTTGACACCAAAACCCTAATTTTGACCCATTTCAAAATTAGTTAACCAAACTCACCCAAAAAGGGTTCCATCACTTCCATAATCACTAATCCAAGTGATTAAACTCCAAATCAAAGCCTAATCAAGGCTAAAACGTCAACCAACCCAAAACCCGCCAAGTGACAAGATTAACAAGTCACCATGAACCTACTTCATCATCTAAAAGGGTTTCACAACAATCTAGCTCAAAACCCTAACTTGAACATCAAATCTAACAAATGAAATTCGGAGTTTGAGCTTACCAATACCACCACAACGTAGCTAGGAGCGAGATGAACAACTTTAGAACCCGAGCTTTTGCGAGAATCCGACTCCTTCTTCTCCAAATCCACCTCTCTCTCTCTAGAACTTCTCCTCTCTCTCTAAATAATGTTGAGAGTGTTTTTGGTTGGTGAGAAATGATCCAAAGTGATCAATGAATCAGCCTTGAAGGCTCCAAACCGGCACCCAAGTGAATTTACAATTTTACCCCTTTTTAATTAATTAAAACAGCTGGCTCGACAGACACTTTGGACGGCGTCCCGAATCTTGGACGGTGTCCCGTCCTTTATTTCTGGACGGCGTCCCGTCCTTCTTTGCTTGGACGGCGTCCCGAATGTTTGGACGGCGTCCCGAATAACTAAAATGCCAGAAACAGAAATAGGGTCTTACAACTCTCCCCCACTTAAACACGATCGCGTCCTCGTGATCTGCAACACGTAACCGAACAGACCTCACTCAACGGTCCTCAAACATAGCCCCAATCCGACTTTCCTAAGCAATCCTTCCCAATGAATCGCCTTTAACAACTAAATGGTCGCCCGCGATTTATCAAATTCACTTATATGTGCACTAAAGCCATGCTCATTCCCTAACATCGGGAAAACTAAACCAAATCTCGAACCGAGATATCAATCCCCTAGCGTATCCTTACCGAGTACAATGCTATAAAAGTAACCAAGTCAACCTAAGGTCAACAACACGAAACGATGGAGACCGAACCAGACGAATCCTTACGGATAACACCAATCACTAAACATCCCTTGTAGTGCGCAATACGACCCATACGCAACTACCGTAACATCATAACAAACGGTTAAAACCGATAGCGCCCAAAACGACTATGGCAATGCTAATCCAAAGGTGTACCAAAATCGACAATTCGTCACACCTGTAACAACATGTGAGCGAAGCACGGCTATCGCATCACCAATCCTACAACATGGTTCTCACGACCCCACCATCGGTGTATAAATCAACCGATAGTTCACACAACTCAACATGGCCGAAACAACCCGAGCCTGAATACATATGGAGGATGGTCGAAACAACCCGAACCTTAGTGAATTCGCACAACCCGAAATTCACCTACCCAATCCATATATCTCACAACGAAATGACCGCACAACCCGAGTCATCGTGAATACGCACAACCCGATATTCACTACCACCGCCACATAGTATAACTGAGGATGGCCGTACAACCCGAGCCTTAGTGAATCCGAACTACCCGACATTCACTACCTCAAACTATGAGTCCAACCAACAGGGACAATCGTACTACCCGAAATATTGTGAATACGAACAACCCGATATTCACGTCCCGCAACACAACTCAGGAATGGTACTCGTATTTCCCACCGGTACTCGCATTTCCCGATAATGTTACACCATACGACATAACACTACTCCCTTGATGAAGTCAGCGGACCCCAATGGTCATGCTCCACCAATCTCAACACCGGATGAAGTCAGCGGACCCCGAAGGTCATGCTTCACCGATATCACACCTCGCTCATGATGAAGTCAGCGGACCCCGAAGGTCATGCTTCACCAATCGCATACTCCCATGATGAAGTCAGCGGACCCTAAAGGTCATGCTTCATCAATCACTAATACCGTGATGAAGTCAGCGGACTCCGAAAGTCATGCTTCGTCAATCAACACCCTTTTGGCCTCGAACGACGAGTAGCGTAACATCGCGCTCTGTTACGCCATAGTGAATCCTAGCGGATACCACTAACCATTCACACACTCGAGCAAGAACCACCTATATCAAACATAGGCACAAGACAATAATTCTCTAGAAGAGAATCCGACACACACCTCCCTTAACCGAAGGATTTCACCTTACTCACCAAACACGTCCATTATCTCTCAACGAGATTTACCACATTACCACCTCGGTGATAATTCAAATCCAAACCATAAGTACAATTTATCCGAAATTGTAATCTATCACAAATCGACCAAACTAGGTCCCAACACAATTTTCGGATCTTACTAAAACGTCATCCGAAATCTCACACTAAAACTTCCTCGGGCGGGAGTGTAACTCCCCCACTTGGAACTACATCACATAACCTCATCTCTTACAACCGTACCATGCTACCAAAGGTAGACTTTACCAACAATTGGGCTCTCACGACCCATCACCACAGCTTGCTCCAACCGAGAGCACACGAAGGATTTAAATCAATCCTCAAACACTTCGAACGAAAAGTGTACTACAATTACACAAACCACACCCTCGCAATATTCCAATTGCTCTAGTTTGTCAATTTCCACCTAGTCACTCATGTACCTAAGGGTTTCACTTCGGTACCCTAAGTACAATGTAACCGCAACACAATCGGAGTTGAACACCACGCTAGTAGGTATAAAAGAGGCACCTAATGTCACGTCATATAAACTCCATTACCAACATACATCGAGATTCAAAACACTCGATTTCAAGGGTTCCAACCACCCGACGAACCTCATAGTTCATCAACTTCCACATACAAGCGAACACGCGCTTAACAATCGAACACCAAAACCCATTTCCATGGCTTGGTAGAAACATTTCCCAAATACTAAGGAGTGCTTGGTTACACCAAGTCTTACGCCCTTCGTCTAAAAATCAATCATTACCATAGGGTACTTCCATTAGGAACGTCACCGTTAACAATAACATGCACAACACAATGCAATAACAAATCCGAACTTAAACGCCACATAAATAAATATTCAAATGACATATTTATTAAAATGAAACGTACCTCAACGTCTCCTTGCGGCATTCGCCGTCAACTCGGGACAATCCGGCTTGCGATGCCCCTCCTTATGACAATAGTAGCACATCCCGTCATCACTTCTCGGCATTGTGCACTCCCACAACTTGTGGCCCCTAATACCACAATTGAAACATCTAGGTGCACGAGAATCCACCGTGCCTTTTCCCACATTACCCGTACTCGCACTTGCACCCTTATTTTTCTTACCAGGGGCGCCGTACGAATCAACCCTCCTCTTACTTGAAGGTTCACACATCTTTGATCGCGTATACGACTCGAAACCTCTAGCCAAGTTGAATAATTCCGCAAACGATTTCGCTTGACCCCGACTAATTTTACTTTTCAAGTCATCATTCATGGTCCGATAGAAATCCCCCATTAACAAACGATCATTCCCCAAATACTCCGGGCAAAAATGAGCCTTCGCCATAAAGGTCGTCTTGAGAGTATTCAAATCCATAGATCCTTGCCGCAAATTTCGCAACTCATTACGCAATTCCCACAAATCGGCCGAAGTCCGGAACTCCTCGAAGAATTCCTCCTTAAACTCGTTCCACGATAAGGCCATAAATGTTTCGACACCGACAAGATCGATCTTACCATCCAACCAATCCCTTGCCCTGCCCCGCAACAGACTAGTAGCGAGTCTCGTCTTTTTCTCGGGAGGGCAATTAATAGTACGAAAACACCCTTCGACATCCGAAATCCAAGTTGTGCTTACCAAAGGATCCGGTTTCCCGTCATACATCGGGGGTTTAGTCCTCATGAAGCTCTTAAGACAACGCTCCATTTCACTGCTACCCCGAAATTCGGAATACTTTCTATCCATTTCTTCTCGAAACGCACTCATTTGCTCCGCAACGGCGGCCGCAACTCAAGAGTTAAACTCCTCGTCATTCGTCTCGATCTCGTTTCGCGTCGTCATTCTAAAGAATGCAAAACGATTAGTCCACGAACGTATAAAACAACACGCATAACACCGCCCCATCTTGCTCAACACTCGTCGTACATCACTTGTTAAACACGATTTGCACCCGTAATAAGGTTTGCAAGTCCTTATTACGCACACACATCGTATCCCCTCGTTAGTACAACGACCATCTTGCTCGATGATATTCGCAACGCAACATAAACATAAACATAACATAATCGTATATTAATAATATCCACGTATTAATATACACGTTAGTCCACTTATCAATTAAGGCACTAACCAAATTCCCATTCCGACCCGTAATCCTACAAGTCCCGCAACAAATAAGCACACACAAAAGTCTAAGTCTAGGCACCTATCTCAAGTCACCTAAATCCCTTAGACCATGCTCTGATACCACTTGTAACGACCTAACCCGTTAACCATCCGAAAACGTGCCACAAAAAAAAAAAATTCTGAAACAGTTGATCTGGACGGCATCCAAAAGCTTGGACGGCGTCCAGCTCTTAAGACTGGGACGGCGTCCAGACATCTGGGACGGCGTCCAGATGTACTAAAACATTCTGATCAGTTTTTCGAACTCACGCGGGCGAAAACCCGTTTCCCGACACTTTTAAACCAAAACACTTTCACAATATATTACAATAGTTTAAACTAAGATTTTTTCACAATAAAAACCGAGTTTTACGACACCGGGCCCACATCGACCCAAAATACCATAAGTGACTACTTTGACCCCTTAGTTTATACAAAAACATAGACCGAGCATGGGATTGGGGACACGCTACCCAATCCTAATCAAATCCAAAAGCAAGTCTTCTAAAGCAACTACGCAAGTCCACTAGTCCCCGCGCTTACCCGAGCCACCGCATCCGTGCAATCTATAAAAATGTAAACAATGAGAGGGTAAGCTAACGCTTAGTGAATGAGAATATACTACATACATATATATGCATAAAATGAAATGCGCATCGCTAACACACAAATACGAGCCACATACCGCAATCCAAGCATAACTAAGCAATGTTATACCTAACGTACCACCAAGTCAAACCGCAAGATTAGTTACAACAATATAAGTAAATACGCGTACATAAATGGGTAACCAAACTACAAGGTTAACCCCTTAACCTCAATCATACGAACATTGGCCGAACAACCCGAGCCTTAGTGAATTCGCATAACCCGAAATTCACTTCTCTAACAATTCAACAACCGAGGTTGGCCGAACTACCCGAGCCTTAATGAATTCGCACAACCTGAAATCCATCACCTCATAAAAAGGATGACCGAACAACCCGAGTCATCATGAATCCGCACTACCCGAGATTCACTTCCCAAATACCAAAACCCACGGTCACGGGATTATAAAATCCACCACATCGGGGTTATCCACATCACAACAATATCAACCCTTCGCCATTGGGGTTATAACATCCACATCACAACCACGTGTGATCACGTACACTCAAAACGTGTACCACGTCAAAGGTGGTCAACCGAAACGCACAACCGTGCCAATTGGACTCATACACAAGTCCATCAATCCACCTATATGTGAAGTGAGCTCTATAGCCGAGAATCACTTCACCCGACCCGCACCCATCCTACACATACATATGCATATAGGATATTAACACTCACCTTGTCGCCTTGATGAATGCTTCCAAATAAACCGCCACGCGCCAATGGAAAGTACCTATTCCATTATCACAAATACAACAACACAATTAGGGTTGACTTACAAACCAACCCAATTTACCCTTAGTGCAATTTCGACCCAAATGCACTTCCAAGCACAAACCGCGCCATAACTAACCAATAATCACTAACACGAGTGAAAATGGTCCTAACACACCAATTAAACCCGAACACAAGTGTTAAACACGGGTCATACCCATTTTGACACCAAAACCCTAATTTTGACCCATTTCAAAATTAGTTAACCAAACTCACCCAAAAAGGGTTCCATCACTTCCATAATCACTAATCCAAGTGATTAAACTCCAAAACAAAGCCTAATCAAGGCTAAAACGTCAACCAACCCAAAACTCGCCAAGTGACAAGATTAACAAGTCACCATGAACCTACTTCATCATCTAAAAGGGTTTCACAACAATCTAGCTCAAAACCCTAACTTGAACATCAAATCTAACAAATGAAATTCGGAGTTTGAGCTTACCAATACCACCACAACGTAGCTAGGAGCGAGATGAACAACTTTAGAACCCGAGCTTTTGCGAGAATTCGACTCCTTCTTCTCCAAATCCACCTCTCTCTCTCTAGAACTTCTCCTCTCTCTCTAAATAATGTTGAGAGTGTTTTTGGTTGGTGAGAAATGATCCAAAGTGATCAATGAATCAGCCTTGAAGGCTCCAAACCGGCACCCAAGTGAATTTACAATTTTACCCCTTTTTAATTAATTAAAACAGCTGGCTCGACAGACACTTTGGACGGCGTCCCGTCCTTTATTTCTGGACGGCGTCCCACTTCTTGGACGGCGTCCCGTCCTTCTTTGCTTGGACGGCGTCCCGAAAGTTTGGACGGCGTCCCGAATAACTAAAATGCCAGAAACAGAAATAGGGTCTTACATGAAGAAGATCTACCTGAAGTAACGAAAGCTCTAGTATAACCAATTCGTCCTGAATCTTCACTAGCTTCGACTTCCCTTGAACTCCCACTCAAACAAGATCCCTCAACAAACCCGGAAAGCATTAGCATACTAGGAATTTTAACACCACCAAAATCACCTAGCCCTTCTTCAACCATATACTTGGCTACCCTCTTATACCCGCGAACAACCACATGACCTCCATTAAACACCTTCCACCTTTGACATCCAAATAGGACATGACACTTATCATTATCCAACTGCCCAACCGAGATTAACCTACTCTTGAGCTTTGGAATGAACCTCATGTTCTTCAAGATCCAAGTATGTTTAACCATTAGATCACCAATACCCGCAACATCAAGTATACTCCCGTTCGCGACTCGAACCTTACCGGAATACGACTTGAAATTTACCATCTCGTTCATGTATGGGGTAGCATGAAACGAGGCACCCGAATCTAAAACCCAAGATTCGTCAAGAACCTCTTCTTGGCATAACAACGCATCTTCGATCACCGCATTTGTTGAACTCCCACCCGACACTAAACTCGGGCACTTCGACCTATAGTGACCTACTTGTTGACAATTCCAACACACCACACTCTTGCTCCTTGACATACTTCGCGACTTAGCTTTTCCCCGACTAACACTTAGAACCGAACCCGAACTCCTATTCGAATCTTTCCTACGAATACCTTCGCTAAGAATCAAATCACGGATTCCTTCAAAAGTGAGTTTAGTAGTTCCGGATGAACCACTAACCGCCGTCACTAAACTTGACCAACTATCGGGCAATGAAGATAGTAAAAATAGCGCTTGTAGCTCATCATCAAATTTAATATCAACCGATTTTAACCGGGTTAAAATCAAATTAAATTCGTTCACATGATCCGCCACCGAGGATCCCTCCATCATTCTAGTGTTCACCAATTGCCTAACTAGGAAAACCTTGTTCAAAGCGGATGGCTTTTCATACATGTTAGATAAAGCCGTAATCAATCCCTCCGTTGTGGTTTCACCCACAATGTTGTAAGCGACGTTCTTGGCCAGAGAAAGCCGAACAACTCCTAGGGCTCGCCTATCCAACAATTCCCACTCGCCTTGATCCATTCCCTCCGGCTTAACACCCTTCAAGGGTTGGCAAAGCTTCTTTTGATAGAGCATATCTTCCATTTGCATCTTCCAAAAACTAAAGTCGGTTCCATCAAACCGATCGATCTTCACATCACTCTTTTCCGCCATTGTTCCCGAATACTCGTAAACCCGAGAGCTCTTGATACCACTTGTTAGGAAACCCGATTAGGTGAGCCCAAACAAGACAAGATAACCCAAGTTATCTAACCCACTTCCAACAAACGAAAAATATAGTGATAATCGTAACACAAGCAAGAATGATAAAAACACGAGAATTTAACGTGGTTATATGCAATCGTTTGTGATTGCTTTAGTCCACGGCCAACCAAAGAGTGTTCTTATTGATTAAATTTCGTGGTGGTGAGTTTACAATGAGTTATAATCAGGAACATTTATAGGAGAACAAGAATACATAAGCATGCTTCAAGTAATCATCAACTAGCCATCTTGATCCTCTTTACACCCTTGTATTAGCATGATCACAGCTCTAAAACAAGGTGTAAAGTAGCCCACATGCACCTAAAGTGACAACTTGGACAACCAAATACGGATCCCATGTGCAAAAGTTGATCAACATCCTGACAGCTCACTGCCAGACAACGTGCGCGCCGTGCACACTTAAACGTGCGCGCCGTGCACTCTTGATTCTTCGAGCAAACCTTCTGATCAAGTTTCACCTAGTGCGCGCAGGGTGCGCGCCGCGCACCATCATTTTTCTCTGTTTTTGCACTGTTTTGCTCTGTTTTACGCTTACCAAAATCTGCAAAATCCGTGCAAGTGTTTAAACAGTTTTTAGTGACACTTTTTTTTTTCCAGCTTTTGTTTAAATGTCTCCACACCTCAACAATATTGACATCAACTCAATTATCAATGTTAATTAGACCACCTACTCGGTCACGAATCAAGAAAAACTAATTAGCTTTGCTAATACCATTTCAAGTTTAATTATTTCTCACTATATCTACCATAATAATTTGCTCATTATTCATTCATAACCCTATAAACAAATACCTCCTATAGTTGATTATACCCTAAATAACTTATAATTGGTGACAATCTTCTTCCTAAATAGTTGATCTTAAATCACAATTGAATTAGTATGACAGCCGAAGAGTGAATAATCGACTATCCCTAACATTTAGGCGTTGTTTGTTTTTAACATGTTTTTGTCCGAAGATCTAAAGATCATGTCTGTAAAGAAGATGTGACTTAAAAGTTTGTATGCTGAATAATAAAGAATGTTTGTTTTTATGTCTGTTAAATAATTTAATCATGTCTGCATCACTTATTCACTTAGAAACTTTTTTTTTTAAGTCTGTGAGGTTACGAGCAGAATAAGATATTATTTTATCTCACGTTTTCAAAAAAACAGACAATCTACAATGTAAAACGTATGCAAACGCGCAAACATAAGACATAATATGATCTATGTGCTGAAATCAAAAACACCTTGTTAATCGCCTTCAAGATAATATATACTTGATTACAAGATGATATGGAATTCATGCTAGCAAATTATCTTTGTTGGCAATTGAAGAGGTACATGATATATGGGTTCAACTAGGACCACAAATAGGATCTCAGATCCGATTCGAAATACAACTAGGACCACAAAAAGATCGTAAGATCAGATTGGAAATACAAGTTGGACCACTGTGAGATATATGACACTATACCCGATCCGGTAACATATATTTCCGATCCTATTTACAAGTAGGATCACAACTAAACGGATCACAATTTCAAGACCACTGTCAAATTACGAGGATCAAATCAGTCGTCTATAAAAAATACTATAACGTACGTGATCAGGTTTCATGAACTTTGTTTTGCAAGTCATTAAGGGATAATTTTAAAATTTTCATTAGTCTTTCTCATAAAATACGCATAGAAATATTGAATTGTATAGCCATTTCCCTTTATATTGGTCAATAAAGTACGCTTAAAAACATTATATAATCGTTGTACAATTTAACTATTCATAAAAGTAAATAAATTTGTTTTAAAAATTTACTCTAGTAAATATGAGATGAAGTGATATAAACAAAGTAGAAAGGGCGATGGAAAAGAGTAGAAACCAAAAGAAAGGTCTGACCAGTACAACTAGCAGTTTCTGCCCACCAGCTCAACCGGCGTAAACATTGCAATTATACTCATTCTTATTATATGGACCACCAACTCCACTTGGCTTCTAATAATTATAACTAGGAAAATTCTGGTCCGCGCTCTGTAACGGAGCTTTCAGGTTGCAAATTCATATTTAACATAGCGTTATGTATTTACAGAATTAAAAACGCGTTGCTACATGTATGATTGGAAGCACGTGGTTAATACTTGGTGTGCATAATGGACTCCACGTTTTTAGCGTCGAAAAACCCCCATAAAAAGGGGGACAGAACCATCGATACGATGTGGTTAGTTTGAGTTGTTTATTATACCTGTATGTAAATGTATAAAAAATATTCTCGAAATATTTAGCATTTTTTAAAAACAGTCCGTTTCGCGCATAACTAGTTACGCTGTGTTCGTAAAATTATTTCGAGTTGAACGGTGATTTTGGAAAAATTTAATTCGAAGCGAGCGGGAAGATGTGGTCCGTTAAAAAGTTGGGTGAATTTTGTTTAAGTTTTATTAGTTAAATAATTTTTTTTTTACATTTTTTAACCCCTGAAAAGTTAACATGTTTAATATTGGTTGGGGGGAGTTAGGTAATATTTTGTAGGTGTAGTTTGATAAAGGTGGGAAGGTTGAAACGACCAAATTTTAGACCTCTTTTAGTAGATAGGATTAATAATAATTAATAATTAAAATTATAGTTACTTTCAATTTCACCAAAATTATAATACAAACATGTCTCCTTTTTAAATAAATCAGCATTTTTTAAACTCTTCATTTATTTTGTGTATATTTATAATTAATTATAAATATAATTATATGAGTATATATTTTCTTCGGTGAAAACAAGCTTTTCTATATAAAGTTGTAGAAAAATGAGAGCATTCTCAAAGGTTAGCCATTGGGGCGCCAATGGCTTGCATTCCTCCGCCATTGCTAGCCATATATGACTTCGTCATCCTTCATGTCATGGTATGACATATTCAGTGGCGACTTTACACGAACATCCGCGAGGTCCCGTGACACCACTAGTTTTCCGAAATTTATCAAAAAATATACATTTTTTTGTATAGGACACCACTAAAAATAATAATGGGATCCCATAAATTTTTAAAAATTATAATTTCACAGTTTTAACTCCTAAAGTGTTTGAAATTAGCTCACGACTTTATAGTATGAGCCATTGAATATATTATATATATATAAATAAACAAACGTTTGTCCAATTCCAATTCTAATTTTTTTTACTTCATTCTACATCACAATTTCTTTTGGTTCAATCTTCAATCCTTCATCCTAGAGATGTCAACGGATCGGATATGGATCTGGTGTGGGCGTGAGGCAATATATATATATATATATATATATATATATATATATATATATATATATATATATATATATATATATATATATATATATATATATATATATATATATATATATATATATATATATATATATCTAGTGGATTAAGCCAGTTAATAAATATTCATTGAATATTTAAGAAATCTTATAAAATTTTCATATATATAATGAAAACAAAACGTAATATAACATGACATAATTTAAAATTATTGCACCGAAATGTGTAATGTTTGTCTAAGAATGAACATAATTTGTTAAATTTACTATCAAGCATATAATATGACAAATTATGTGTAATTTTTATGTTGAGATATATAGGTTTTATTATGAGTACTCATAGTGAATTCATTATATAATTGTAAGTTAGATGAATGTGTAATGTTATATATATATGTAATAATTATTGTATATTAATCTCTAATCTCATCACTCATAACTACATAACTTATTCTTTTTAAAAAGTCAAGGGAAACTGTAATTTTACAGCTATTGTTTATGTTATGCGATTTATATTGATAATAGGTTGTAAAATTGAAATTTAAAACTGCTATAAAATAGCAATTTAAAATTGCTACTGTAAAAATTGCTACTCTATAGGTCATTGGCTACAATAGCATTGAAAAATTGTTACTATATAAGCCATTGCTAATTTAAAATTACTGGTGTGAAATTGCTAATGTATATTTCATTAATTGCTACTACATATGAACAAATTATTCAATTTTACGTTTGTGTTTTGGGCACGACCCGACCTGACCCGATTTGACTCGACACATTCAATATTTTGTGCAAGTTATCGAATAAATTTTTAGGACCGCGTCGAGTTTTGATCCTAGAATCGCCACTGGACATATTGGATCACGGTGTCGTTCAACCCATTGTTTAAATTACTTGTAAGTTGTGCTTTAGTATTGTAATACCCCGTCAAAATGTGGCATTGACGTGCTGTATTACCAGAGGTCAAAGTCTGATCGATGCAAGGTATATGCAACGTTTTAAAAAAAACAATAGTGGCATTTTATTCAAAAACCAAACGTTTTACAATACTTAAAGAAAACTAACAAAGTACTAATCAAAACCAAATGTATTTAAAATGTAAAGACATAATGCCACTATCAAAGTTTAAACAAATCTTCATTTCCAAATGCATGACCTCTACTGCCTTACTAGCTAAAGCGGAAGCATTCCCTAATTACCTGAGAATAAACATGTAAAAATGTCAACACAAAGGTTGAGTGAATCATAGGTTTAAGTAGTATAAAGTATAGAGTATAGACCACAAGATTTCGTTTGCATGCTTTGCCATCTTTAAAATATAAAAATATTCTATAAGTTTGAGCACCCAGTAACTAAGCCTTAACGTTCGTTTAGTACCCCTGTTGTTATGTACACCTAACCAAAATGTACTACCTCAAATAGTATACGCCCGTTAAGTTTAGGTTAGTTTCTAACCCGGACAGACGGGGATGTCAAGCCCTATGGATCCATATACACCTATTCGCGCCCACCAGTTCCTAAACTGGTAGTTACTAGTTACCAAAGCTAAGGGATTTTCGATTATAACTCAGCATAGAATGTAAGTTTAGCAGTTGTGTCTACATTATAAAACAGAAAAAGACATGTATTCTCACCCCGAAAACAGTTTATAAAACAATTAAAAAGTTGGGGCTATGACTCACCTTATGAGCACAGTAACAGAGTGATAGCAAAATAGTAGCGGTAGTCCAAAGTTGTCAACCTATCATCATTAGGATTAAGTTAGTCGGATCATCATGGTCATCATCATCATCATTATAGTTATGTGTTTGATATATATATTACCGATGTTCCTTTTAAAAGTTTTCAATGTTATCCATTCCTACAGTTTAGATGTTGCATAACTCAAACGATTCTCGTTGCTATCAAGTAAGTCAATGGATAGCCAGATGTAATCGGGGGCCAGGACTCTTGATCCGACTTTAAGTCGTGACATTCGAGATCCACAACCTTATCCCAAACTGGCAACCTAGACACCATCCATGACCATAAGTAGCGGTGAGTCTCGTGAAAGTCATACATTATTTGTTTGTGATTTTTAATTCGACGTATGTTCTAGTGAGTATAGGAATACTTACTTAATTATTTCTTTCCATGTATATATTTAACAACCCGTCCATATTACTATAAACGCAGTACGTTACCCATTGGTCCCATAGCGAGGTATTTGACCTCTATATGATACGTTTTAGAAAATATTGCATTCGTTTCATAAAAAGCATACCATTATTATACATAATGCATGTTTTAAACAAGTGGGCAATTATTTAAGAAATAATCCCCAAAATACATCGGTTTCCAAATACTACACACGTGACGTTACAGTCGAATATAATACATGACAAAGGTTTAATTGAATGCAACACTTTATTTAAATAAAAGTATGAGACTCCATGCACAGCTTGCTCAGATAATGCAACAGCGGAAGACTTTCTTAAGGACCTGAGAATAAAAATGCGTAAACAGTCAACACAAAGGTTGGTGAGATATATAGGTTTAGCATTGATATAAATATAGACCACAAGATTTCATAGTTATAATTATATGTACACTCGCAAGTGTATAAAAGTATTCTATAAGTTGTTGAGCGCTTCGGTAACCATACTTAACCATTAATGTGGCATATTCCCTTTATTGTGAAATCTCCCTACACTGTACCAAGTGTAGTAAAAACGAAGTACTATGCAACCGTTTACGATACTAGAGCGACTAGCCCGGTTGGGGTTATCAAACCCGATAGATCTATCAATAGGATTCGCGCTTACATGTTCTCACAACATGTAAATATTAGTTACCAAGCTATTAGGGAAGATATGCAATGTGGTACAACTCAACATAGAATATATTTTAAGTACTTGTGACCATGGCGTAAAACATAAAATGCATGTATTCTCATCCCAAAGTATTTTAGAGTTTAAAAATGGGACTATATACTCACGGTAGTAAAAGTATATTAATAATAAGTTTTTAACTTATTAAAAATATAGCCGTCGTCCTTGGATTCACGAACCTATAATAATAATAATAACGATTCAGATAATAATACATGTGAACAAAATTAATATAGCAAGTTCATATCATATATTCAATCACATGTGATTGTTTAAGTTTATATTTTCAATCACATGTGATTATTTATATTTTCAATCACATGTGATTATTTAAGTTGTCAAGTTTAGTAGTCCAAAATAATCTGAAAAGTCCAACAGTCCAACAGTCCAATAATCGGTGTGTATATATATATATATATATATATATATATATATATATATATATATATATATATATATATATATATATATATATATATATATATATATATATATAATCTTAGAATTACCCCACGGCGTATCGTGTACGTATTTTCTTGCATCAATCCAGAGACGTATTGTATACGTATTGTCTTAGAATTAACTAAGACGTATTGTGTACGTATTGTCTTAGGATTTATCAAAACGTATTGTGCACGTATTGTTATGGAACATACCAAGATTATTATATATATACAATCTCGAAATTAATCAAGATTGTAATATTTTATTATACTACTGATAACATGTCCAAATATATATAGGATATGGTAAAAGTTAACAAGGATATGGTTAATATAGTTTTTATAATATAAATTTCGTCCATACAACGTTAATTTTAGCAGGTTTTGTTTTGCTCGCCAAATATTCATTACAACTCCGTTTAAAGTGAACCAAATTGCTATGGATTCCTTAAGAAGTAAATTTTACAAAACCAATTCGAAAAGTTCATCCCAAGTAGTAATTTTTAGAGCTTTACCCTCTTTTTGTGTCGGTGGACAGATTTGGAAAAATCCCGGCATCCACCCAATATATGATTTTTGATAAAATACTTCCACTTTGTCTGAAATCATGAAAAAAATACTGGAAGTCGTATTTACATATATTAATATATTTCCAAAGTCTTAGCCTCGAAATCAATGTCTAAGATAGGTTTTTAATTCCCAACCTAAAACAGCCCGCTTTTTACTGAATGGAGATTAAAGGATATATGTTAAGTTTCAAGGTGTTCTTCATATGTACAAGTTATAAGTTCTTATATTAACTTAATATGTATTGTTAATACATATAAATAAGTGTTATTAGAGTTAAGTTAGAAAGATTAGATTAGTTTTTCAAACAAGTTTAGAATCAACTAAACTATATTCTTAGATAGCTATAAACATATGAATTGAACAAGAGTTGAAGTAGAGTTTTTACCTCAAGTTTAGAATGTAAAGTTGCTGGAAAGAAGTAGTGGAACAAAATTTGAGAGAGTTCTTGCAAGTGTGTGTGAAAATTGGAAGTAAAATTTGGAAAATGAATGTGTAAAAATGAGTTAGAAATGGTGCTTATTTATAGGCTTGAAAATTTGTCTTTTAGTGAAAATATCTAAGATAAGTTAAAATGTATTAAGTCATGGATGATATATTAAATTGATTAGGTCATGGATGACATATTACACAAATAATTGCAGATTTCTATTGGTATATACCAATAGTAAATACTTCTAGAAGCTGTGTATAATACGGGTAAAAATATCGTATGAATGCGAGTAGAATTCTTGAGAAAATTGAACGAAAATACGAGTATAGCTATCCTTTATATGTATTGGTATATTATAAAGTGTATTCAATACTTGTAAGGATGTATTTACACTCGTAATACATTATATGTAAATACATTTTAACATAAGTTAAATACGTCGTTTAAATAGTAACATATATATTGTTCAAAAACTCTTTAAATTAGTAGTATGAAAATATATATACAATACTTTGTTAATATACTTAGATATTTAATTATCATATTTTCAAGTTATATATATATATATATATATATATATATATATATATATATATATATATATATATATATCCATATATATACACAATAATTAAACAATTAAATCAAGTTATGACGTTCGTGAATCGTCGGAATAAAAGGGTGACCAAAATCTTGTGTAAAACTCTTTCTGGAGGTTCAAGATTTATTAAAATTCATTGCTTATCAAGTCGGAATTATATAAAGATTAAGTTTAAATTTGGTCGGAAATTTTCGGGTCGTCACAGTACCTACTCGTTAAAGAAATTTCGTCCCGAAATTTGATCGAGGTCTTCATGGCTAATAATAAGAATGTTATTATGACGAATATAAGTTGATTCATAGGATTTTATCATGATTGAGAAATATGGATAAAATAATTCGATTACTCGAAACGTATGAGTGAAGCTATCGTAAAAGAGTGAAATGAGAAAATAGGGATTCGTCTTATCTTTTGACGTCATCACGGTTGATCTCCGGATTAAAGAAAATCTTTGTAATCTATATAAGATTTGATTCTTCGGCGATTAAGGAAATTATGATCCTCTTCGATTTAATGCAATAATATGTCTCGATTTCTCTGTCGGATACTTCACTATAAATCTACCTCTTTCGTTTCCTTACAACTCACACCTTCTATTCTTTCTCCCTCAACTCATATTTTAAAGCATTCATCAATATGCTTCATCTAGTTCTACTTCTTGATATATTCCTAACCTTCATATCTGTCATTCTTCTTTTTCATCTACCACCGGAAGAATCTTTTTTACTTTTACTATACCATTGGGTTTATAGTGTTTTTAGTTCTCCCGTATCTTTATATTGCTATATGCTTTGATATATATGGTTTGTAATTTCTGGGTTGTTGTTGGATTTTATTTCTTCCCTTATATTTAAAAGTCCTTGCTTCTGTCTTCTATAATCATTGTCATCCCCGGTTAATGCTCTCTTTTATTTGCTGCGATTTATACCCCAATTTCTATTTCGAAGTTTTTTCCTTTCGTTTCTTCTTCTTGCGATAAAGCATCGCTTGTAATGGTCCAGAATTCGCAGATATAAATTTCGGAATGAACATTGTTAATGTTCTAAGAAGGAAATCGTAATGGCACGATCTTGACTTGTCAAATTACTAGAATTCCTCGGAAAAGGCTGAATCCTCAAGAAATATTTTCTTGATATTTTAGAGATTAAAGAGAATACAAGAGTCGTGTAACATAGCACATGATGACGTGTAAGACCTGGATTCTGATTCTGCCCAGTCGCGCGCCGCGCGGGGTTATGGCGCGCCGCGCCATATGTCGCTGGCAGACCCCTTTTGTTATTTTAGAGTTTTTAAAAGGGCATTTCGGTCTTTTTGCATTTGAGCCAGATTTGAGGACTTAAACTCCTCCACCCATTTCATTTATTCATTTATTTTTCCTTTTCTTTTCATTTTCTCTCTAAAACTCAAACACCCCATTTGATTATAAGGGATTTTTGAAAAGGAAGAAGCGGGTTTTGATCTTTGGCGTAGTAGACAAGTTTGTTCCCCTCGTTCTTAGCTACGCGGTGATACTAGTGCTAAGCTCTAACTTCAAATTTTGTTTTTGTGTTCATCATTCAAATTTGGGGCTTTTGATTGTATGATTCATATATGGAACCCATTTAGTTGTTAATTGAAGATTAACACCAAGATTCGGGTTTATAAGTGTTAAAGGTGGGTTTTAGGTTGGTTAATGATTTAACCATGTTTAAGACTTGTAAATGGTGTATAATCACTAGTATTAGTGATTATTGATGATTTGGAGACCTTTAGGGTTCTTGTGGTTGACTAATTTTGACTAGAGTCAAAATTAGGGTTTGTTGATGATTATGACCCAAATGTCGATTCGATGAGGTTTATAAACTTAAAATGGATTAAATTGAAGTATAAAACCGAGTTAAATATGTTTTGGTGTCAAAACTTGTAATTGGTGAGATTTTGACTTTATGGGTCAAAATTAGGGTTTATGGGTGATTTGGAGAACGAAAAGTGTTTAACACTTGTGTTCGGGTTTAATTGGAATATTAGGACTATTATCACTTGTGTTAGTCATTATTGGTTAGTTGGGCACGGTTTGTACTTGGAAGTGAAATTGGGTCGAAATTGCACTAAGTGTCGAATTGGGTTGGTTTGTAAATCCATCCTAATTGTGTTGTGGTATTTATGATAATGGATTAGGTACTTTCCATTGACGAGTTGTGAATTATTCGGTGGCATTCATCAAGGCGACAAGGTGAATGTAAATATCCTATGTACATATGTATGTGTAGGATGGGTGCGGGTCGGGTGAAGTGGTTCTCGGTTATAGAGCTCACTTCACATATAGGTGGATTTGATGCACTTTTGTATGAGTCCAATTGGCACGGTTGTGCGTTTTGGTTGACCTCCTTTTGGCGAGGTGTACACTTGTGTGTACGTCATCACATGTATTGTGATGTGATTTTGGATAACCCCGATGTAGTGGATTTTATAATCCCGTGACCGTGGGTTTTGGTATTGCATAAGTGAATCGCGTGTAGTTCGGATTCACGATGACGCGTGTAGTTCGGTCATCTCATCAAGGACGAATCTCGTGTAGTTCAGATTCACGATGACGCGTTGAAATGTCCCATTCATATTGATTATAAACGTTCCATATTAATTGATTTCGTTGCGAGGTTTTGACCTCTATATGAGACGTTTTTCAAAGACTGCATTCATTTTTTTAAAACAACCATAACCTTTATTTTATCAATAAAGGTTTTAAAAGCATTACGTAGATTATCAAATAATGATAATCTAAAATATACTGTTTACACATGACCATTACATAATGGTTTACAATAGAAATATATTACATCGACATATGTTTCTTGAATGCAGTTTTTAAATAATATCATACAAACATGGACTCCAAATCTTGTCCTTATTTTAGTATGCAACAGCGGAAGTTCTTAGTATTCACCTGAGAATAAACATGCTTTAAACGTCAACAAAAATGTTGGTGAGTTATAGGTTTAACCTATATATATCAAATAGTAACAATAGACCACAAGATTTCATATTTCAATACACATCCCATACATAGAGATAAAAACTATTCATATGGTGAACACCTGGTAACCGACATTAACAAGATGCATATATAAGAATATCCCCATCATTCTGGGACACCCTTCGGATATGATATAAATTTCGAAGTACTAAAGCATCCGATATTTTGGATGGGGTTTGTTAGGCCCAATAGATCTATCTTTAGGATTCGCGTCAATTAGGGTGTCTGTTCCCTAATTCTTAGATTACCAGACTTAATAAAAATGGGCATATTCGATTTCGACTACTACAATTCTATATGAAAAACTGATTATAATAATATTTCGCGTTCAAACTTTTACACAATATTTTACAAACTTACAATACCGCTTATTTTACATATAGCATGAAATATAGCACACAATAAATTTCATACAAGATGGTTGTGAAGATAATTCTAGCTAGTACACAAGTCGTTCAGCAAAGGCAATAAAGACACGTAATTCATACGTCCAGAAACAAGTCATGCATTCTGGTTTTACTAGGATTACTTCCCATCCTTGGTCTTGTAGAACATAACCGTTATGGCCATTGATAAGACAGCGTGTTGTAACGTCGTCAAAGGGACGAGGGTTACGTAATGTCCAACAGTCCCGTAACAATCTAAAAACCTCATTTCTTACCCCAATTACCGACTCCGTCATTTGTGGGAACGTTTTGTTTAATAGTTGTAGCCCAATGTTCTTGTTCTCACTTTGGTGAGAAGCGAACATTACTAATCCGTAAGCATAACATGCTTCTTTATGTTGCATGTTAGCCGCTTTTTCTAAATCACGAAGTCCAATATTCGGATATATTGAGTCAAAATAATTTCTTAACCCATTGCGTAAAATAGCATTTGGGTTCCCCGCAATTATGCGTCAAAGTAAACACTTCGTAACTTATGGATTTCCCAATGTGATATCCCCCATCTTTCGAACGAAAGCCTTTTATAAACCAAGGCATTCTTGGAACGTTCTTCGAATGTCTTACAAACTGATCTTGCCTTAAATAGTTGTGCCGAAGAATTCTGACCGACTCTAGACAAGATTTCATCAATCATGTCTCCGGGTAGGTCTCTTAAAATATTGGGTTGTCTATCCATTTTGTGTTTTTATACTGTAAAATAGACAAGAGTTAGATTCATAAAAAAAATACTTATTAATACAAGCAATTTTTACATATATCATAAAGCATAAGCACACTATATTACATATATTACACCACACGAATAAAACTATCTTATTCCGACTCGCTTGTTTCTTCTTCTTCGGTTTTGGTTCGTTTTGCCAAGTTTCTAGGGATATATGATGTTCCCCTAATACGAGCCGTCGTTTTCCACATTGGTTTAGAAAAACCTGGTGGTTTAGAGGTTCCCGGGTCATTGTTACAACTTAAGGACTTCGAGGGTTGACGATACATATAAAGTTCATCGGGGTTGGAATTAGATTTCTCTATTTTTAGCCCTTTCCCTTATTATTTTCTTTTGCCTTTTTAAATTCAGTTGGGGTAATTTCTATAACATCATCGAAATTCTCGTCGGAATTCGATTCATCGGAGAATTGGTAATCCTCCCAATATTTTGCTTCCTTGGCGGAAACACCATTGACCATAATTAACCTTGGTTGGTTGGTTGAGGATTTTCTTTTACTTAACCGTTTTATTATTTCCCCTACCGGTTCTATTTCTTCATCCGGTTCCGATTCTTCTTCCGGTTCCGATTCTTCTTCCGGTTCCGACTCTTCTTCCGGTTCCCCTTCGGGAACTTGTGAATCAGTCCACGAATCATTCCAATTTACATTTGACTCTTCATTATTATTAGGTGAGTCAATGGGACTTGTTCTAGAGGTAGACATCTATCACATAATATCAAACGCGTTAAGAGATTAATATATCACATAATATTCACATGTTAAAAATATATAGTTTCCAACAAAATTTGTTAAGCAATCATTTTTCAAGTAAACACGGTCGAAGTCCAGACTCACTAATGCATCCTAACAAACTCGATAAGACACACTAATGCAAAATTCTGGTTCTCTAAGACCAACGCTCGGATACCAACTGAAATGTCCCGTTCTTATTGATTAAAAACGTTCCATATTAATTGATTTCGTTGCGAGGTTTTGACCTCTATATGAGACGTTTTTCAAAGACTGCATTCATTTTAAAACAAACCATAACCTTTATTTCATCAATAAAGGTTTAAAAAGCTTTACGTAGATTATCAAATAATGATAATCTAAAATATCCTGTTTACACACGACCATTACATAATGGTTTACAATACAAATATGTTACAACAAAATAAGTTTCTTGAATGCAGTTTTTACACAATATCATACAAGCATGGACTCCAAATCTCGTCCTTATTTAAGTATGCGATAGCGGAAGCTCTTAATAATCACCTGAGAATAAATGTAGTGACCCGAACTTTTCCATGTTTATATATATTAATTGAGATTGATATTTACATGATTAAATGTTTCCAACATGTTAAGCAATCAAACTTGTTAAGACTTGATTAATTGAAATATGTTTCATATAGACAATTGACCACCCAAGTTGACTGCGATTCAAGAACGTTAAAACTTGTAAAAACGACATGACGATATATATATATGGATATACATATGTTTAACATGAGATTAAGATAAGTAAGTATCTCCATAAGTATATTAACAATGAGTTATATACATATAAACAAGACTACTAACTTAAGGATTTCGAAACGAGACATATATGTAACGATTATCGTTGTAACGACATTTAAATGTATATATATCATATTAAGATATATTAATATATCATAATATCATGATAATATAATAATTTAACATCTCATTAGATATAATAAACAATGGGTTAACAACATTAATTGAGATCGTTAACTTAAAGGTTTCAAAACAACACTTACATGTAACGACTAACGATGACTTAACGACTCAGTTAAAATGTATATACATGTAGAGTTTTAATATGTATTTATACACTTTTGAAAGACTTCAATACACTTATCAAAATACTTCTACTTAACAAAAATGCTTACAATTACATCCTCGTTCAGTTTCATCAACAATTCTACTCGTATGCACCCGTATTCGTACTCGTACAATACACAGCTTTTAGATGTATGTACTATTGGTATATACACTCCAATGATCAGCTCTTAGCAGCCCATGTGAGTCATCTAACACATGTGGGAACCATCATTTGGCAACTAGCATGAAATATCTCATAAAATTACAAAAATATGAGTAATCATTCATGACTTATTTACATGAAAACAAAATTACATATCCTTTATATCTAATCCATACACCAACTACCAAAAACACGTACAAACACTTTCATTCTTCAATTTTCTTCATCTAATTGATCTCTCTCAAGTTCTATCTTCAAGTTCTAAGTGTTCTTCATAAATTCCAAAAGTTCTAGTTTCATAAAATCAAGAATACTTTCAAGTTTGCTAGCTCACTTCCAATCTTGTAAGGTGATCATCCAACCTCAAGAAATCTTTGTTTCTTACAGTAGGTTATCATTCTAATACAAGGTAATAATCATATTCAAACTTTGGTTCAATTTCTATAACTATAACAATCTTATTTCAAGTGATGATCTTACTTGAAGTTGTTTTCGTGTCATGATTCTGCTTCAAGAACTTCGAGCCATCCAAGGATCCGTTGAAGCTAAATCCATTTTTCTCTTTTCCAGTAGGTTTATCCAAGGAACTTAAGGTAGTAATGATGTTCATAACATCATTCGATTCATACATATAAAGCTATCTTATTCGAAGGTTTAAACTTGTAATCACTAGAACATAGTTTAGTTAATTCTAAACTTGTTCGCAAACAAAAGTTAATCCTTCTAACTTGACTTTTAAAATCAACTAAACACATGTTCTATATCTATATGATATGCTAACTTAATGATTTAAAACCTGGAAACACGAAAAACACCGTAAAACCGGATTTACGCCGTCGTAGTAACACCGCGGGCTGTTTTGGGTTAGTTAATTAAAAACTATGATAAACCTTGATTTAAAAGTTGTTATTCTGAGAAAATGATTTTTATTATGAACATGAAACCATATCCAAAAATTATGGTTAAACTCAAAGTGGAAGTATGTTTTCTAAAATGGTCATCTAGACGTCGTTCTTTCGACTGAAATGACTACCTTTACAAAAACGACTTGTAACTTATTTTTCTGACTATAAACCTATACATTTTCTGTTTAGATTCATAAAATAGAGTTCAATATGAAACCATATCAATTTGATTCACTCAAAACGGATTTAAAATGAAGAAGTTATGGGTAAAACAAGATTGGATAATTTTTCTCATTTTAGCTACGTGAAAATTGGTAACAAATCTATTCCAACCATAACTTAATCAACTTGTATTGTATATTATGTAATCTTGAGATACCATAGACACGTATAAAATGTTTTGACCTATCATGTCGACACATCTATATATATTTCGGAACAACCATAGACACTCTATATGTGAATGTTGGAGTTAGCTATACAGGGTTGAGGTTGATTCCAAAATATATATAGTTTGAGTTGTAATCAATACTGAGATACGTATACACTGGGTCGTGGATTGATTCAAGATAATATTTATCGATTTATTTCTGTACATCTAACTGTGGACAACTAGTTGTAGGTTACTAACGAGGACAGCTGACTTAATAAACTTAAAACATCAAAATATATTAAAAGTGTTGTAAATATATTTTGAACATACTTTGATATATATGTATATATTGTTATAGGTTCGTGAATCAACCAGTGGCCAAGTCTTACTTCCCGACGAAGTAAAAATCTGTGAAAGTGAGTTATAGTCCCACTTTCAAAATCTAATATTTTTGGGATGAGAATACATGCAGGTTTTATAAATGATTTACAAAATAGACACAAGTACGTGAAACTACATTCTATGGTTGAATTATCGAAATCGAATATGCCCCTTTTTATTAAGTCTGGTAATCTAAGAATTAGGGAACAGACACCCTAATTGACGTGAATCCTAAAGATAGATCTATTGGGCCTAACAAACCCCATCCAAAGTACCGGGTGCTTTAGTACTTCGAAATTTATATCATATCCGAAGGGTGTCCTGGAATGATGGGGATATTCTTATATATGCATCTTGTTAATGTCGGTTACCAGGTGTTCACCATATGAATGATTTTTATCTCTATGTATGGGATGTGTATTGAAATATGAAATCTTGTGGTCTATTATTATGATTTGATATATATAGGTTAAACCTATAACTCACCAACATTTTTGTTGACGTTTGAAGCATGTTTATTCTCAGGTGATTATTAAGAGCTTCCGCTGTTGCATACTTAAATAAGGACGAGATTTGGAGTCCATGCTTTTATGATATTGTGTAAAAACTGCATTCAAGAAACTTATTTTGTTGTAACATATTTGTATTGTAAACCATTATGTAATAGTCGTGTGTAAACAGGATATCTTAGATTATCATTATTTGATAATCTACGTAAAGCTTTTTAAACCTTTATTGATGAAATAAAGGTTATGGTTTGTTTTAAAATGAATGCAGTCTTTGAAAAACGTCTCATATAGAGGTCAAAACCTCGCAACGAAATTAATTAATATGGAACGTTTTTAATCAATAAGAACGGGACATTTCAGTTGGTATCCGAGCGTTGGTCTTAGAGAACCAGAAAATTTGCATTAGTGTGTCTTATCGAGTTTGTTAGGATGCATTAGTGAGTCTGGACTTCGACCGTGTTTTCTTTAAAAATGATTGCTTAACATTTTTGTTGGAAACTATATATTTTTAACATATGAATATTATGTGATATATTAATCTCTTATCGTGTTTGATATTATGTGATAGATGTCTACCTCTAGAATAAGTCCCATTGACTCACCTAATAATAATGAAGAGTCAAATGTAAATTGGAATGATTCGTGGACTGATTCACAAGTTCCCGAAGAGGAACCGGAAGAAGAGTCGGAACCGGAAGAAGAATCGGAACCGGAAGAAGAATCGGAACCGGAAGAAGAAATAGAACCGGTGGGGGAAATAATAAAACGGTTATGTAAAAGAGAATCCTCAACCAACCGACCAAGGTTAATTATGGTCAATGGTGTTTCCGCCAAGGAAGCAAAATATTGGGAGGATTACCAATTCTCCGATGAATCGGATTCCGACGAGAATTCCGATGATGTTATAGAAATTACCCCAACTGAATTTAAAAAGGTAAAAGAAAATAATAAGGGAAAGGACATAAAAATAGAGAAATCTAATTCCAACCCCGATGAACTTTATATGTATCGTCAACCCCCGAAGTCCTTAAGTTGTAACAATGACCCGGGAACCTCTAAACCACCAGGTTTTTCTAAACCAATGTGGATAACGATGGCTCGTATTAGGGGAACATCATATATCCCTAAAAACTTGGCAAAACGAACCAAAACCGAACAAGAAGAAACGAGCGAGTCGGAATAAGATAGTTATATTCGTGTGGTGTAATATATGTAATATAGTGTGCTTATGCTTTACGATATATGTAAAAATTGCTTGTATTAATAAGTATTTTTTTTATGAATCTAACTCTTGTCTATTTTACAGTATAAAAACACAAAATGGATAGACAACCCAATATTTTAAGAGACCTACCCGGAGACATGATTGATGAAATCTTGTCTAGAGTCGGTCAGAATTCTTCGACACAACTATTTAAGGCGAGATCAGTTTGTAAGACATTCGAAGAACGTTCCAAGAATGCTTTGGTTTATAAAAGGCTTTCGTTCGAAAGATGGGGGATATCACATTGGGAAATCCATAAGTTACGATGTGTTTACTTTGACGCATATATTGCGGGGAACCCAAATGCTATTTTACGCAATGGGTTAAGAAATTATTTTGACTCAATATATCCAAATATTGGACTTCGTGATTTAGAAAAAGCGGCTAACATGCAACATAAAGAAGCATGTTATGCTTACGGATTAGTAATGTTCGCTTCTCACCAAAGTAAGAACAAGAACATCGGGCTACAACTATTAAACAAAACGTTCCCACAAGTGACGGAGTCGGTAATTGGGGTAAAAAATGAGGTTTTTAGATTGTTACGGGACTGTTGGACATTACGTAACCCTCGTCCCTTTGACAACGTTACAACACGCTGTCTTATCAACGGCCATAACGGTTATGTTCCACAAGACCAAGGATGGGAAGTAATCCTAGTAAAACCAGAATGCATGACTTGTTTCTGGACGTATGAATTACGTGTCTTTATTGCCTTTGCTGAACGACTTGTGTACTAGCTAGAATTATCTTCACAACCATCTTGTATCAAATTTATTGTGTGCTATATTTCATGCTATATGTAAAATAAGCGGTATTGTAAGTTTGTAAAATATTGTGTAAAAGTTTGAACGCGAAATATTATTATAATCAGTTTTTCATATAGAATTGTAGTAGTTGAATTGTATATTAGCTACTAAGTATGAACTTAACGGGTAGGTACTACCCGAATTTAAACTTATAAAACGCTAATATGAAGAAAAAGCTTTTATAAATGAGTTCATATTATGCTACAAAATACTATTAACTACTCTTAATATTCTGTATGATTAACTTGTTCCATTTAACTATTTTGAAGGAAATGGCACCGACTACTCGACACACCGTGAATATGAATGAAGAGGAATTCCGTACTTTTCTAGCTTCAAACATAGCCGCAGTACAGGCTGCGCTACATACCAACAATAACCTTGGATCTAGCAGTACAGGAAATCGTGTAGGATGCACCTACAAAGAATTCACTGCCTGCAAACCTTTGGAATTTGATGGAAACGAAGGACCGATCGGATTGAAACGGTGGACCGAGAAGGTCGAATCGGTGTTTGCCATAAGTAAGTGTACTGAAGAGGACAAAGTGAAGTACGCTACGCATACCTTCACAGGTTCTGCGTTAACATGGTGGAATACCTATCTAGAGCAAGTGGGACAAGACGATGCGTACGCACTACCGTGGTCAGCATTCAAGCACTTGATGAACGAGAAGTACCGTCCCAGAACCGAGGTCAATAAGCTCAAGACAGAACTTAGAGGGTTACGAACCCAAGGATTTGATATTACCACGTACGAAAGACGATTCACAGAATTGTGCCTATTGTGTCCGGGAGCATTCGAAGATGAGGAAGAGAAGATCGACGCGTTTGTGAAAGGATTACCGGAAAGAATCCAAGAAGATATAAGTTCACACGAGCCCGCCTCCATACAACAGGCATGTAGAATGGCTCACAAACTAGTGAACCAGATTGAGGAAAGAATTAAAGAACAGACGGCTGAAGAGGCCAATGTGAAGCAAGTCAAAAGAAAGTGGGAGGAAAACGGTGATAAGAATCACCAATACAACAACAACAGCAATTACAATAATAATCGCAATAATTATCCCAACAATCTCAATATCAATCGCAACTACAACAAACGGCCCAACAACAACAACAACAACAACAGCAACTACAACAATCATCCCAACAACAATAACAACCGCAATAACAACAACAATCAGAAGCAGCTATGCCAAAGGTGTGAAAAGTATCACTCGGGGTTCTGCACCAAATTTTGCAACAAGTGTAAAAGAAATGGTCATAGCGCGGCGAAGTGTGAGGTCTACGAACCAGGGGTTAACAGAACGAAAGGAACAAATGGTGTCGGAACGAGTAATGGCGGAGCAAGTAGTGTCGGAGCAAGTTATGCCAATGTAGTTTGTTATAAATGTGGAAAACCGGGCCACATTATTAGAAATTGCCCGAACCAGGAGAACACGAATGGACAAGGCCGTGGAAGAGTTTTCAATATTAATGCGGCAGAGGTACAGGAAGACCCGGAGCTTGTTACGGGTACGTTTCTTATTGACAATAAATCTGCTTACGTTTTATTTGATTCGGGTGCGGATAGAAGCTATATGAGTAGAGATTTTTGTGCTAAATTAAGTTGTCCATTGACGCCTTTGGATAGTAAATTTTTACTCGAATTAGCAAATGGTAAATTAATTTCAGCAGATAATATATGTCGGAATCGAGAAATTAAACTGGTTAGCGAAACATTTAAGATTGACTTGATACCAGTAGAGTTAGGGAGTTTTGATGTGATAATCGGTATGGACTGGTTGAAAGAAGTGAAAGCAGAGATCGTTTGTTACAAAAATGCAATTCGCATTATACGAGAAAAAGGAAAACCCTTAATGGTGTACGGAGAAAAGGGCAACACGAAGCTACATCTTATTAGTAATTTGAAGGCACAAAAACTAATAAGAAAAGGTTGCTATGATGTTCTAGCACACGTCGAGAAAGTACAAACTGAAGAAAAGAGCATCAATGATGTTCCCGTCACAAAAGAATTTCCCGATGTATTTCCGAAAGAATTACCGGGACTACCTCCACATCGATCTGTTGAATTTCAAATAGATCTTGTACCAGGAGCTGCACCAATAGCTCGTGCTCCTTATAGACTCGCACCCAGCGAGATGAAAGAACTTCAAAGCCAACTGCAAGAACTATTAGAACGTGGTTTCATTCGACCAAGCACATCACCGTGGGGAGCTCCTGTTTTGTTTGTCAAGAAGAAAGATGGTACATTCAGGTTGTGTATCGACTACCGAGAGTTGAACAAACTTACCATCAAGAACCGCTACCCACTACCGAGAATCGACGACTTATTTGATCAACTACAAGGCTCGTCTGTTTATTCAAAGATTGACTTACGTTCCGGGTATCATCAAATGCGGGTGAAAGAAGATGATATTCCAAAGACTGCTTTCAGAACACATTACGGTCATTACGAGTTTATGGTCATGCCGTTTGGTTTAACTAATGCACCAGCTGTGTTCATGGACCTTATGAACCGAGTGTGTGGGCCATATCATGACAAGTTTGTCATTGTTTTCATCGATGACATACTTATTTACTCAAAGAATGATCAAGAGCACGAAGAACATTTGAGAAAAGTGCTAGAAGTATTGAGGAAAGAAAAACTGTACGCTAAGTTTTCAAAGTGTGCATTTTGGTTGGAAGAAGTTCAATTCCTCAGTCACATAGTGAACAAAGAAGGTATCCAGGTGGACCCGGCAAAGATCAAAACCGTTGAAAAGTGGGAAACCCCAAAAACTCCGAAGCATATACGTCAATTTTTAGGATTGGCTGGTTACTACAGAAGATTCATCCAAGATTTCTCCAAAATAGCAAAACCCTTGACTGCATTAACGCATAAAGGGAAGAAATTTGAATGGAAGGATGAACAAGAGAAGGCGTTTCAATTATTGAAGAAAAAGCTAACTACGGCACCTATATTGTCATTGCCTGAAGGGAATGATGATTTTGTGATTTATTGTGATGCATCAAAGCAAGGTCTCGGTTGTGTATTAATGCAACGAACGAAGGTGATTGCTTATACGTCTAGACAATTGAAGATTCACGAGCAAAATTATACGACGCATGATTTGGAATTAGGCGCGGTTGTTTTTGCATTAAAGACTTGGAGGCACTACTTATATGGGGTCAAAAGTATTATATATACCGACCACAAAAGTCTTCAACACATATTTAATCAGAAACAACTGAATATGAGGCAGCGTAGGTGGATTGAATTGTTGAATGATTACGACTTTGAGATTCGTTACCACCCGGGAAAGGCAAATGTGGTAGCCGATGCCTTGAGCAGAAAGGACAGAGAACCCATTCGAGTAAAATCTATGAATATAATGATTCACACTAACCTTACTACTCAAATAAAGGAGGCGCAACAAGGAGTTTTAAAAGAGGGAAATTTAAAGGATGAAATACCCAAAGGATCGGAGAAGCATCTTAATATTCGAGAAGACGGAACCCGGTATAGGGCTGAAAGAATTTGGGTACCAAAATTTAGAGATATGAGAGAAATGGTACTTAGAGAAGCTCATAAAACCAGATACTCAATACATCCTGGAACGGGGAAGATGTACAAGGATCTTAAGAAACATTTTTGGTGGCCAGGTATGAAAGCCGATATTGCTAAATATGTAGGAGAATGTTTGACGTGTTCTAAGGTCAAAGCTGAACATCAGAAACCATCAGGTCTACTACAACAACCTGAAATCCCGGAATGGAAATGGGAAAACATTACCATGGATTTCATCACTAAATTGCCAAGGACTGCAAGTGGTTTTGATACTATTTGGGTAATAGTTGATCGTCTCACCAAATCAGCACACTTCCTACCAATAAGAGAAGATGATAAGATGGAGAAGTTAGCACGACTGTATTTGAAGGAAGTCGTCTCCAGACATGGAATACCAATCTCTATTATCTCTGATAGGGATGGCAGATTTATTTCAAGATTCTGGCAGACATTACAGCAAGCATTAGGAACTCGTCTAGACATGAGTACTGCCTATCATCCACAAACTGATGGGCAGAGCGAAAAGATGATACAAACGCTTGAAGACATGCTACGAGCATGTGTTATTGATTTCGGAAACAGTTGGGATCGACATCTACCGTTAGCAGAATTTTCCTACAACAACAGCTACCATTCAAGCATTGAGATGGCGCCGTTTGAAGCACTTTATGGTAGAAAGTGCAGGTCTCCGATTTGTTGGAGTGAAGTGGGGGATAGACAGATTACGGGTCCGGAGATTATACAAGAAACTACCGAGAAGATCATCCAAATTCAACAACGGTTGAAAACCGCCCAAAGTCGACAAAAGAGCTACGCTGACATTAAAAGAAAAGATATAGAATTTGAAATTGGAGAGATGGTCATGCTTAAAGTTGCACCTTGGAAAGGCGTTGTTCGATTTGGTAAACGAGGGAAATTAAATCCAAGGTATATTGGACCATTCAAGATTATTGATCGTGTCGGACCAGTAGCATACCGACTTGAGTTACCTCAACAACTCGCGGCTGTACATAACACTTTCCACGTCTCGAATTTGAAGAAATGTTTTGCTAAAGAAGATCTCACTATTCCGTTAGATGAAATCCAAATCAACGAAAAACTTCAATTCATCGAAGAACCCGTCGAAATAATGGATCGTGAGGTTAAAAGACTTAAGCAAAACAAGATACCAATTGTTAAGGTTCGATGGAATGCTTGTAGAGGACCCGAGTTCACCTGGGAGCATGAAGATCAGATGAAGAAGAAATACCCGCATCTATTTCCAGAAGATTCGTCAACACCTTCAACAGCTTAAAATTTCGGGACGAAATTTATTTAACGGGTAGGTACTGTAGTGACCCGAACTTTTCCATGTTTATATATATTAATTGAGATTGATATTTACATGATTAAATGTTTCCAACATGTTAAGCAATCAAACTTGTTAAGACTTGATTAATTGAAATATGTTTCATATAGACAATTGACCACCCAAGTTGACTGGCGATTCACGAACGTTAAAACTTGTAAAAACGACATGACGATATATATATATGGATATACATATGTTTAACATGAGATTAAGATAAGTAAGTATCTCCATAAGTATATTAACAATGAGTTATATACATATAAACAAGACTACTAACTTAAGGATTTCGAAACGAGACATATATGTAACGATTATCGTTGTAACGACATTTAAATGTATATATATCATATTAAGATATATTAATATATCATAATATCATGATAATATAATAATTTAACATCTCATTAGATATAATAAACAATGGGTTAACAACATTAATTGAGATCGTTAACTTAAAGGTTTCAAAACAACACTTACATGTAACGACTAACGATGACTTAACGACTCAGTTAAAATGTATATACATGTAGTGTTTTAATATGTATTTATACACTTTTGAAAGACTTCAATACACTTATCAAAATACTTCTACTTAACAAAAATGCTTACAATTACATCCTCGTTCAGTTTCATCAACAATTCTACTCGTATGCACCCGTATTCGTACTCGTACAATACACAGCTTTTAGATGTATGTACTATTGGTATATACACTCCAATGATCAGCTCTTAGCAGCCCATGTGAGTCACCTAACACATGTGGGAACCATCATTTGGCAACTAGCATGAAATATCTCATAAAATTACAAAAATATGAGTAATCATTCATGACTTATTTACATGAAAACAAAATTACATATCCTTTATATCTAATCCATACACCAACGACCAAAAACACGTAAAAACACTTTCATTCTTCAATTTTCTTCATCTAATTGATCTCTCTCAAGTTCTATCTTCAAGTTCTAAGTGTTCTTCATAAATTCCAAAAGTTCTAGTTTCATAAAATCAAGAATACTTTCAAGTTTGCTAGCTCACTTCCAATCTTGTAAGGTGATCATCCAACCTCAAGAAATCTTTGTTTCTAACAGTAGGTTATCATTCTAATACAAGGTAATAATCATATTCAAACTTTGGTTCAATTTCTATAACTATAACAATCTTATTTCAAGTGATGATCTTACTTGAACTTGTTTTCGTGTCATGATTCTGCTTCAAGAACTTCGAGCCATCCAAGGATCCGTTGAAGCTAAATCCATTTTTCCCTTTTCCAGTAGGTTTATCCAAGGAACTTAAGGTAGTAATGATGTTCATAACATCATTCGATTCATACATATAAAGCTATCTTATTCGAAGGTTTAAACTTGTAATCACTAGAACATAGTTTAGTTAATTCTAAACTTGTTCGCAAACAAAAGTTAATCCTTCTAACTTGACTTTTAAAATCAACTAAACACATGTTCTATATCTATATGATATGCTAACTTAATGATTTAAAACCTGGAAACACGAAAAACACCGTAAAACCGGATTTACGCCGTCGTAGTAACACCGCGGGCTGTTTTGGGTTAGTTAATTAAAAACTATGATAAACCTTGATTTAAAAGTTGTTATTCTGAGAAAATGATTTTTATTATGAACATGAAACCATATCCAAAAATTATGGTTAAACTCAAAGTGGAAGTATGTTTTCTAAAATGGTCATCTAGACGTCGTTCTTTCGACTGAAATGACTACCTTTACAAAAATGACTTGTAACTTATTTTTCTGACTATAAACCTATACATTTTCTGTTTAGATTTAGAAAATAGAGTTCAATATGAAACCATAGCAATTTTATTCACTCAAAACGGATTTAAAATGAAGAAGTTATGGGTAAAACAAGATTGGATAATTTTTCTCATTTTAGCTAAGTGAAAATTGGTAACAAATCTATTCCAACCATAACTTAATCAACTTGTATTGTATATTATATAATCTTGAGATACCATAGACACGTATACAATGTTTCGACCTATCATGTCGACACATCTATATATATTTCGGAACAACCTTAGACACTCTATATGTGAATGTTGGAGTTAGCTATACAGGGTTGAGGTTGATTCCAAAATATATATAGTTTGAGTTGTGATCAATACTGGGATATGTATACACTGGGTCGTGGATTGATTCAAGATAATATTTATCGATTTATTTCTGTACATCTAACTGTGGACAACTAGTTGTAGGTTACTAACGAGGACAGCTGACTTAATAAACTTAAAACATCAAAATATATTAAAAGTGTTGTAAATATATTTTGAACATACTTTGATATATATGTATATATTGTTATAGGTTCGTGAATCAACCAGTGGCCAAGTCTTACTTCCCGACGAAGTAAAAATCTGTGAAAGTGAGTTATAGTCCCACTTTCAAAATCTAATATTTTTGGGATGAGAATACATGCAGGTTTTATAAATGATTTACAAAATAGACACAAGTACGTGAAACTACATTCTATGGTTGAATTATCGAAATCGAATATGCCCCTTTTTATTAAGTCTGGTAATCTAAGAATTAGGGAACAGACACCCTAATTGACGCGAATCCTAAAGATAGATCTATTGGGCCTAACAAACCCCATCCAAAGTACCGGGTGCTTTAGTACTTCAAAATTTATATCATATCCGAAGGGTGTCCCGGAATGATGGGGATATTCTTATATATGCATCTTGTTAATGTCGGTTACCAGGTGTTCACCATATGAATGATTTTTATCTCTATGTATGGGATGTGTATTGAAATATGAAATCTTGTGGTCTATTATTATGATTTGATATATATAGGTTAAACCTATAACTCACCAACATTTTTGTTGACGTTTTAAGCATGTTTATTCTCAGGTGATTATTAAGAGCTTCCGCTGTTGCATACTTAAATAAGGACGAGATTTAGAGTCCATGCTTGTATGATATTGTGTAAAAACTGCATTCAAGAAACTTATTTTGTTGTAACATATTTGTATTGTACACCATTATGTAATGGTCATGTGTAAACAGGATATTTTAGATTATCATTATTTGATAATCTACGTAAAGCTTTTTAAACCTTTATTGATGAAATAAAGGTTATGGTTTGTTTTAAAATGAATGCAGTCTTTGAAAAACGTCTCATATAGAGGTCAAAACCTCGCAACGAAATTAATTAATATGGAACGTTTTTAATCAATAAGAACGGGACATTTCAATAAACATGCTTAAAACGTCAACAAAAATGTTGGTGAGTTATAGGTTTAACCTATATATATCAAATCATAATAATAGACCACAAGATTTCATATTTCAATACACATCCCATACATAGAGATAAAAATCATTCATATGGTGAACACCTGGTAACCGACATTAACAAGATGCATATATAAGAATATCCCCATCATTCCGGGACACCCTTCGGATATGATATAAATTTCGAAGTACTAAAGCATCCGGTACTTTGGATGGGGTTTGTTAGGCCCAATAGATCTATCTTTAGGATTCGCGTCAATTAGGGTGTCTGTTCCCTAAGTCTTAGATTACCAGACTAAACTCACTTTCACAGATATTTCCTTCCTCGGAAATAAGACTTGGCCACTGGTCGATTCACGAACCTATACAAATATGTACATATATATCAAAGTATGATCAAAATATAATTACAACCATTTTTATTATGTTTTAAAGATTTGAGTGTATTAAGTCAGCTGTCCTCGTTAATAACCTACAACTAATTGTCCACAGTCAAATGTACAAAAATAAATCGATATATATATTATCTTGAATCAATCCATGACCCAGTGTATACACATCTCAGGCTAGATCACAACTCAAAGTATATATATTTTTAGAATCAACCTCAACCCTGTATAGCTAACTCCAACATTACTGCATATAGAGTGTCTATGGTTGTTCCAAATAATATATATATATATATATATATATATATATATATATATATATATATATATATATATATATATATATATATATATATATATATATATATATATATATATATATATATATGGGTCGATATGATATGTTAAAACATTTGCATACGTGTCTATGGTATCCCAAGATTATATAATATATTAGAATACATGTATAATACAATATAAGTTAGCTAGGATATGATTTTTATAGATTTGTTAAACATTTCCCGTAGCTAAAAAGATCAAAAATATCCAATCTTGTTTTACCCATAACTTCTTCATTTTAAATCCGTTTTGAGTGAATCAAATTGCTATGGTTCCATATTGAACTCTAATTTAAGAATCCAAACAGAAAAAGTATAGGTTTATAGTCGGAAATTTAAGTTACATGTCAATTACTAAAGAGGTAGTCATTTTCGTCGAAAGAACGACATCTTGATGACCATTTTGAAAAACATACTTTCACTTTGAGTTTAACCAAGATTTTTGGATATAGTTTCATGTTCATATGAAAAATCATTTTCCCAGAAGAACAACTTTTAAATCAAAATTTATCATAGTTTTTAATTATCCAAACCAAAACAGCCCCCGGTTTCACTACGACGGCGTATATCCGATTTTATGGTGTTCATCGTGTTTCCAGGTTTTAAATCATTAAGTTAGAATATCATATAGATATAGAACATGTGTTTAGTTGATTTTAAAAGTCAAGTTAGAAGGATTAACTTTTGTTTGCGAACAAGTTTAGAATTAACTAAACTATGTTCTAGTGATTACAAGTTTAAACCTTCGAATAAGATAGCTTTATATGTATGAATCGAATGATGTAATGAACATCATTACTACCTAAAGTTTTCTGGATAAAACTACTGGAAATGAAAAAAATGAATCTAGCTTCAAAGGATCCTTGGATGGCTTGAAAGTTCTTGAAGCAGAATCATGACACGAAAACAGTTCAAGTAAGATTTTCACTCGAAATAAGATTGTTATAGTTGTAGAAATTGAACCAAAGTTTGAATATGAATATTACCTTGAATTAGAAAGATAACCTACTGTAAATAATAAAGGTTCCTTGATCTTAGATGATTACTTGGAATGGATTAGAAAGCTTGGAAGTAGACTTGCAAACTTGGAAGTATTCTTGATTTTTATGAAACTATACTTATGGAATTTATGAAGAACACTTAGAACTTGAAGATGGAACTTGAGAGAGATCAATTAGATGAAGAACATTGAACAATGAAAGTGTTTGTAGGTGTTTTTGGTCGTTGGTATATGGATTAGATATAAAGGATATGTAATTTTGTTTTCATGTAAATAAGTCATGAATGATTACTAATATTTTTATAATTTTATGAGATATTTCATGCTAGTTGCCAAATGATGGTTCCCAAATGTGTTAGGTGACTCACATGGGCTGCTAAGAGCTGATAATTGGAGTGTATATACCAATAGTACATACATCTAAAAGCTGTGTATTGTACGAGTACGAATACGGGTGCATACGAGTAGAATTGTTGATGAAACTGAACGAGGATGTAATTGTAAGCATTTTTGTTAAGTAGAAGTACTTTGATATGTGTCTTGAAGTCTTTCAAAAGTGTAATAATACATATCAAAACACAACATGTATATACATTCTAATGGAGTCGTTAAGTCTTCGTTAGTCATTACATGTAAGTGTTGTTTTGAAACCTTTAAGTTAACGATCTCAATTAATGTTGTTAACCCAATGTTTATTATATCAAATGAGATGTTAAATTATTATGTTATCATGATATTATGATGTATGAATATCTCTTAATATGATATGTACATTAAAATATCGTTACAACGATAATCTTTACATATAAGTCTCGTTTCGTAATTCTTGAGTTAGTAGTCTTGTTTTTACATATGTAGTTCATTGTTAACATACTTAATGATATATTTAAATATCATTTTATCATGTTAAATATAGTGTATCAATATCTTAATATGATACATATGTATTTAGTAGACGTTATCATAACGATAATCGTTATATATATCATTTCGAGTTTCTTAACTTAGTAATCTCATTTATTATGTATATCACACATTGTTAATATACTTAGTGAGATACTTACTCATCATAATCTCATGTCAACCATATATATATGTCTATATATACCACAACATGTAGTTTTTACAAATTTGTAACGTTCGTGAATCGCCGGTCAACTTGGGTGATCAATTGTCTATATGAAACTTATTTCATTTATTCAAGTCTTAACAAGTTTGATTGCTTAACACGTTGGAAACATTTAGTCATGTAAATATCAATCTCAATTAATATATATAAACATGGAAAATTTCGGGTCACTACACGCGTGTAGTTCGGTCATCTTATTGAAGATAGTAATCTCGTGTGGTTTCAGATTACTAAGGCTCGTGTAGTTCAGCCAATCTTCATTGTGGTGTTTTGGTATTCGGTATTGGGTTAAGGGGTTAACCTTATTCGTATATATATTGTTATATATATATTGTTGTATTGTCGTAATGTAGCTAACCCTCCGGGTGTAGCTTCTTGGCATTGTTCACATCGTCGTTGGTGAACTTATGTTTGTTGATGCATATTTAGCTTGTTGCTTAGTGATCGTACGGTATTATTGATTAGCTTGCCTTTATGCTTGGATGCTCCGGTATGCGGTATTTGTTTATTTATGTGGTGTGTTCATTTTATGCATATATATGTATGTAGTATATTTTCACTCACTAAGCGCTAGCTTACTCTCTCGTTGTTTACATTTTTATAGATTGCATGGATGCGGAGGCTCGGGTAAGCGGGGACTAGTGGCTCGCGTAGTTGCTTTAGAAGGCTTGCTTTTGGATTAATTAGGATTGGGTAGCGTATCCCCAATCACCATGCTCGGCCTTTATTTTGTATTACAAATCATGTGGTTGAAAACTTGTATTTTCGTACGAAAGTCGTAAAACGGTCGATGTGGGCCCGGTCTTCATAAAACTAATTTTATTAATGGAACGTGTTAGTTTTACATATATGAATGTGTGGTTAAAAGCATTTTGTCTAATTATGCCGGGAAACGGCCAAACATTTTTGTGTAATTGACTCCCGGGGACAGCAGCCTGTCCAGGCTATTCTGCGCGCCACGCCATGTGCTGTACCAGCAATTTTTTTTTTTTTTGTGTGATATTTTTACACGGGTTTGGTCGAGGTTTGGTTTGAGTTGTTACAAGTGGTATCAGAGCATGGTCTAAGGAATTTAGGTGACTTGAGATAAGTGCCTAAACTTAGACTTTTGTGTGTGCTTATTTGTTACGGGACTTGTAGGATTACGGGTCGGAATAGGTTATAGTTAGTGCCTTGTTTGTAGGTGGACTAACGTTTATATTAGTAATGCAGATATTATTAATATATTAATTGTGTTGTGATAATAATTCTCGCGTATGTGCATATCACGTAGAATTTTGTTTGTGTTTGTTTATATCATCGAGCGAGGCGGTCGTTGTACTAACGAGTTGATACGGCGTGTGTGCGTAATAAGGACTTGCAAACCTTATTACGGGTGCAAATTGTGTCTAGCAAGTGATGTACGACGAGTGTTTAGCAAGATGGGGGCGGTATTGTGTGTGTGCTTTATACGTTCATGATCTAATCGCTTTGCATTCCTTAGAATAGCGACGGGAAACGGGATCGAGACGAACGATTTGGAGTTTAACGCTAGAGTTGCGGCCGCCGTTGCGGAGAAAATGAGTGCGTTTCGAGAAGAAATGGATAGGAAGTATTCCGAATCTCGGAGTAGCGGTGAAATGGAGCATTGTCTTAAGAGCTTCATGAGGACTAAACCCCCGATGTACTACGGAAAACCGGATCCTTTGATAAGCACAACTTGGATCTCGGATGTCGAAGGGTGTTTTTGTACTATTGAATGCCCTCCTGAGAAGAGGACAAGACTCGCTACTAGTTTGTTGCGGGGTAGGGCAAAGGATTGGTTGGATGGTAAGATTAATCTTGTCGGTGGTGAGCCGTTTATGGCTTTATCGTAGGACGAATTTAAGAAGGAATTCTTCGAGGAGTTCCGAACTTCAGTCGATTTGTCGGAAATGCGTAATGAGTTGCGAAATTTGCAACAGGGTTCTATGGATTTGAATACTCTCAAGACGACCTTTATGGCGAAGGCTCATTTTTGCCCGGAGTATTTGGGGAATGATCATTTGTTGATGCAAGATTTCTATCGGACCTTGAATGATGAATTGAAGAGTAAAATTAGCCGGGGTCAAGCGAAATCGTTTGCGGAATTATTTGACTTGGCTAGAGGTTTCGAGTCGTATTCACGATCGAAGAGGTGTGAACCTTCAAGTGAGAGAAGGGTTGTTTCGTATGGTACTCTGAGTAAGAGGACTAAGGGTCTGAGTGTGAGCACGGGTGGTACGCGGACGGGTATACCGGATTCTAGTAAGTCTCGATGTTACAATTATGGCTTGAGGGGTCACAAGTCGTGGGAATGTTCGGTGCCAAAGGGTGATGGCATGGTGTGCTTCAATTGCCAAGAAGAAGGACATCGTAAGTCGGAATGTCCCGAGTTAGCGGGGATGGGTGCGGCAAGGAGATGTTAAGGTACGTTTCATTTTAATAAATATGTCCTTTGATTATTTATTAAGTGCCGTTTGTGTTTGAGTTGTAAAATGCATTGTGTTGTGCATATTGTTGTTATGGGTGACGTTCCTAATGGAAGTACCCTATGGTGACGTTTGATTAACGGGCGAAGGGTGTAAGACTTGGTGCAACCAAGCATTCCTTAGTATTTGGGAAATGTTTCTACCAAGCCATGGAAATGGGTTTTGGTGTTTGATTGTTAAGCGCGTGTTCGCTTGTGTGTTGGAGTTGATGAACCATGAGGTTCGACGGGTGGGATGAAACCCTTGAGATCGAGTGTTTTGAATCTCGATGTATGTTGGTAATGGAGTTTATATGACGCGACATTATGTGCCTCTTTTATACCTACTAGCGTGGTGTTCAACTCCGATTGTGTTGCGGTTACATTGTACTTAGGGTACCGAAGTGAAACCCTTAGGTACATGAGTGATCGGGTGAATGTTAACAAACTATAACAATTGGATGATTGCGAGGGTATAGTTTGTGTAATCGTGGTACACTTTTCGTTTGAAGTGTTTAAGGATAGGTTAAAATCCTTCGTATGCTCAAGGTTGGAGCAAGTTATGGTGATGGGTCGTGTGAGCCCAATTGTTGGTAAAGTCTACCTTTGGTAGCATTGTACGGTTGTACGAGTTGTGGATATGGAACGTAGTTCCAAGTAAGGGAGTTGCACTCCCGCACGAGGAGGTTTTTAGTTTGAGACTTCGGATGATACTTTTGGTAGATCCGGAAGTTTGCGTTGGGACCTAGTTTTGGTCGATTTGTGGTAAAGTACAATTTTGGTTAAATTGTACTTATGGTTTTGGATGTAAGTTACCACCGAGGTGGTAATGTGGTAAATCTCGTTGAGAGATAAAGGACGTGTTTGGCGAGCAAGGTGAAATCCCTCGGTTAAGGGATGTGCGTATCGGATTTTCTTCTAGAGAATTATTGTTTTGTACCTATGTTTGATATAGGTGGTTCTTGCTCGATTGTGGGAATGGTTAGTGGTATCCGTTAGGATTCACTATGGCATTGCAGAGCGCGATATTACGCTACTCGTTGTTCGAGGCTAAGAGGGTGTTGATTGGTGAAGAATGACCTTCGGGGTCCGCTGACTTCATCATGGTATTGTTGATTGGTGAAGCATGACCTTCGGGGTCCGCTGACTTCATCATGGGAGTACGTGATTGGTGGAGCATGACATTCGGGGTCCGCTAACTTCATCATAGGCGTAGTGCTATATCGGTGAAGCATGACTTTCGGGGTCTGCTGACTTCATCCGGTGTTGAGATTGGTGAAGCATGACCTTCGGGGTCCGCTGACTTCATCATGGTAGTGGATCGCGTGTGGTTTCGGATTCACGATGACGCGTGTGATTTCGGTCATCTTATTGTGGAAGTGAATCTCGTGTAGTTCGGATTCACAAATGACTCGTGTGGTTTCGGTCATGGTATTGAGGAGTGAGTCTCGTGTAGTTCGGATTCATAAATGACTCGTGTAGTTCGGTCATTCCTCTGGGATAGTGACTCTCGTGTAGTTCGGATTCACTAAGGCGTGTGTAGTTCGGCCAATCTCGATTGTTATTGAGGTGAAGGTAGTGAGTCGTGAGTGGTTTCGGATTCACTAAGGCACGTGTAGTTTTCGGCCAGCCTTCGTGTTGTGTGATCTATCAGTTGTTTTATACACCGATGGTGGGGTCGTAAGGACCATGTTGTTTGATCTATTGGTTATTTTATACGCCAATGGTGGGGTCGTGAGGACCATGTTGTATGATTAGTGATGCGATAGCCGTGTTTCGCTTACATGTTGTTACGGGTGTGACAATAGTCGATTTTGTACACCTTGGGATTTTCGTTTCCATAGTCGTTTTGGGCGCTATCGGTTCTAGCCGTTGGATTATGATGTTACGGTAGTTGCGTATGGGTCGTATTGCGCACTACAATGGATGTTTAGTGGTAAGTGTTATCCGTAAGGATTTACTTCTTCTCAGTCTTCGTCGGTTTAGATGGTTGACCTTAAGTTTGGTATGTGGTTACTTTAGCATTGTACTTGGTAATGGTATGCTAAGGGTTGATATCTCGGTTAGAGATTGGATGAGTTTTCCCGATGCGAGGGAATGAGCAGGGTTTTAGTGCTCGGATTGTAGACTTGATAAATCGCGGGTGACGATTTAGTTGTTAAAGGTAAGTGGGGAAGAATTATCTAGGAAAGTTCGGATTGGGATATGATTGAGGACCGTTGAGTGGGTCCGGATTGGTTAAGTGGTGAAGATCACGAGGACGTGATCGATTTTAAGTGGGGGAGAGTTGTAAGACCTGGATTCTAATTCTGCCCAGTCGCGAGCCGCGCGTGGTTATGGCGCGCCGCGCCATATGTCGCTGGCAGACCCCTTTTGTTATTTTAGAGTTTTTAAAAGGGCATTCCGGTCTTTTCACGTTTGAGCCAGATTTGAGGACTTAACCTCCTCCACCCATTTCATTTATTCATTTCTTTTTCCTTTTCTTTTCATTTTCTCTCTAAAACTCAAACACCCCATTTGATTCTAAGGGATTTTTGGAAAGGAAGAAGCGGGTTTTGATCTTTGGCGTAGTAGACAAGTTTGTTCCCCTCTTTCTTAGCTACGCGGTGATACTAGTGGTAAGCTCTAACTCCGAATTTCGTTTTTGTGTTCATCATTCAAATTTGGGGCCTTTGATTGTATGATTCATAGATGGAACCCATTTAGTTGTTAATTGAAGATTAATAACAAGATTCGGGTTTATAAGTGTTAAATGCGGGTTTTGGGTTGGTTAATGATTTAACCATGTTTAAGACTTGTAAATGGTGTATAATCACTAGTATTAGTGATTATTGATGATTTGGAGAGACCTTTAGGGTTCTTGTGGTTGACTAATTTTGACTAGAGTCAAAATTAGGGTTTGTTGATGATTATGACACGAATGTCGATTCGATGAGGTTTATAAACTTAAAATGGATTAAGTTGAAGTATAAAACCGAGTTAAATATGTTTTGGTGTCAAAACTTGTAATTGGTGAGATTTTGACTTTATGGGTCAAAATTAGGGTTTATGAGTGATTTGGAGAACGAAAAGTGTTTAACACTTGTGTTCGGGTTTAATAGGCATATTAGGTCCATTATCACTTGTGTTAGTGATTATTGGTTAGTTGGGCACGGTTTGTACTTGGAAGTGCAATTGGGTCGAAATTGCACTAAGTGTCGAATTGGGTTGGTTTGTAAATCCATCCTAATTGTGTTGTGGTATTTATGATAATGGATTAGGTACTTTCCATTGACGAGTTGCGGATTATTCGGTGGCATTCATCAAGGCGACAAGGTGAGTGTAAATATCCTATGTACATATGTATGTGTAGGATGAGTGCGGGTAGGGTGAAGTGGTTCTCGGTTATAGAGCTCACTTCACATATAAGTGGATTTGATGGACTTTTGTATGAGTTCAATTGGCACGGTTGTGCGTTTTGGTTGACCTCCTTTTGGCGAGGTGTACACTTGTGTGTACGTCATCACATGTATTGTGATGTGATTTTGGATAACCCCGATGTAGTGGATTTTATAATCCCGTGACTGTGGGTTTTGGTATTGGATAAGTGAATCGCGTGTAGTTCGGATTCACGATGACGCGTGTAGTTCGGTCATCTCATCAAGGATGAATCTCGTGTAGTTCGGATTCATGATGACGCGTGTAGTTTGGTCATCTTATTGAAGATAGTAATCTCGTGTGGTTTCAGATTACTAAGGCTCGTGTAGTTCGGCCAATCTTCATTGTGGTGTTTTGGTATTCGGTATTGGGTTAAGGGGTTAACCTTATTCGTATATATATTGTTATATATATATATATATATATATATATATATATATATATATATATATATATATATATATATTGTTGTATTGTCGTAATGTAGCTAACCCTTCGGGTGTAGCTTCTTGGCATTGTTCACATCGTCGTTGGTGAACTTATGTTTGTTGATGCATATTTAGCTTGTTGCTTAGTGATCGTACGGTATGTTTGATTAGCTTGCCTTTATGCTTGGATGCTCCGGTATGCGGTATTTGTTTATTTATGTGGCGTGTCCATTTTATGCATATATATGTATGTAGTATATTTTCACTCACTAAGCGCTAGCTTACTCTCTCGTTGTTTACATTTTTATAGATTGCATGGATGCGGAGGCTCGGGTAGGCGGGGACTAGTGGCTCGCGTAGTTGCTTTAGAAGGATTGCTTTTGGATTAATTAGGATTGGGTAGCGTATCCCCAATCGCCATGCTCGGCCTTTATTTTGTATTACAAATCATGTGGTTGAAAACTTGTATTTTCTACGAAAGTCGTAAAACGGCCGATGTGGGCCCGGTCATCGTAAAACTAATTTTATTAATGGAACGTGTTAGTTTTACATATATGAATGTGTGGTTGAAAGCGTTTTGTCTAATTATTCCGGGAAATGGCCAAACATTTTTGTGTAATTGACTCCCGGGGACAGCAGCCTGTCCAAGCTATTCTGCACGCCGCGCCATGTGCTGTACCAGCAAAAAAAAAATTTGTGTGATATTTTTACACGGGTTTGGTTGAGGTTTGGTTTGGGTTGTTACAAGTGGTATCAGAGCATGGTCTAAGGGATTTAGGTGACTTGAGATAGGTGCCTAGACTTAGACTTTTGTGTGTGCTTATTTGTTACGGGACTTATAGGATTACGGGTCGGAATAGGTTATAGTTAGTGCCTTGTTTGTAGGTGGACTAACATTTATATTAGTAATGCGGATATTATTAATATATTAATTGTGTTGTGATAATAATTCTCGCGTATGTGCATATCGCGTAGAATTTTGTTTGTGTTTGTTTATATCATCGAGCGAGGCGGTCGTTGTACTAACGAGTTGATACGGCGTGTGTGCGTAATAAGGACTTGCAAACCTTATTACGGGTGCAAATCCTGTCTAGCAAGTGATGTACGACGAGTGTTTAGCAAGATGGGGGCGGTATTGTGTGTGTGCTTTATACGTTCGTGATCTAATCGCTTTGCATTCCTTAGAATAGCGACGGGAAGCGGGATCGAGACGAACGATTTGGAGTTTAACGCTAGAGTTGCGGCCGCCGTTGCGAAGCAAATGAGTGCGTTTCGAGAAGAAATGGATAGGAAGTATTTCGAATCTCGGAGTAGTGGTGAAATGGAGCATTGTCTTAAGAGCTTCATGAGGACTAAACCCCCGATGTACGATGGAAAACCGGATCCTTTGATAAGCACAACCTGGATCTCGGATGTCGAAGGGTGTTTTTGTACTATTGAATGCCCTCCTGAGAAGAGGACAAGACTCGCTACTAGTTTTTTGCGGGGTAGGGCGAAGGATTGGTTGGATGGTTAGATTGATCTTGTCGGTGGTGAGCCGTTTATGGCTTTATTGTGGGACGAATTTAAGAAGGAATTCTTCGAGGAGTTCCGAACTTCAGTCGATTTGTAGGAAATGCGTAATGAGTTTCGAAATTTGCAACAGGGTTCTACGGATTTGAATACTCTCAAGACGACCTTTATGGCGAAGGCTCGTTTTTGCCCGGAGTATTTGGGGAATGATCATTTGTTGATGCAAGATTTCTATCGGACCTTGAATGATGACTTGAAGAGTAAAATTAGCCGGGGTCAAGCGAAATCGTTTGCGGAATTATTTGACTTGGCTAGAGGTTTCGAGTCGTATTCACGATCGAAGAGGTGTGAACCTTCAAGTGAGAGAAGGGTTGTTTCGTATGGTACTCTGAGTAAGAGGACTAAGGTCCCGAGTGTGAGCACGGGTGGTACGCGGACGGGTATACCGGATTCTAGTACGTCTCGATGTTACAATTGTGGCGTGAGGGGTCACAAGTCGTGGGAATGTTCGGTGCCAAAGGGTGATGGCATGGTGTGCTTCAATTGCCAAGAAGAAGGACATCGTAAGTCGGAATGTCCTAAGTTAGCGGGGAAATGTGTGGCAAGGAGATGTTAAGGTACGTTTCGTTTTAATAAATATGTCCTTTGATTATTTATTAAGTGCCGTTTGTGTTTGAGTTGTAAAATGCCTTGTGTTGTGCATATTGTTGTTATGGGTGACGTTCCTAATGGAAGTACCCTATGGTGACGTTTGATTAACGGGCGAAGGGCGTAAGACTTGGTGCAACCAAGCATTCCTTAGTATTTGGGAAATGTTTCTACCAAGCCATGGAAATGGGTTTTGGTGTTCGATTGTTAAGCGCGTGTTCGCTTGTGTGTTGGAGTTGATGAACCATGAGTTTTGACGGGTGGGATGAAACCCTTGAGATCGAGTGTTTTGAATCTCGATGTATGTTGGTAATGGAGTTTATATGACGTGACATTAGGTGCCTCTTTTATACCTACTAGCAAGGTGTTCAACTCCGATTGTGTTGCGGTTACATTGTACTTAGGGTACCGAAGTGAAACCCTTAGGTACATGAGTGATCGGGTGGAAGTTGACAAACTATAGCAATTGGATGATTGCGAGGGTATAGTTTGTGTAATCGTGGTACACTTTTCGTTTGAAGTGTTTAAGGATAGGTTAAAATCCTTCGTATGCTCAAGGTTGGAGCAAGTTATGGTGATGGGTCGTGTGAGCCCAATTGTTGGTAAAGTCTACCTTTGGTAGCATTGTATGGTTGTACGAGTTGTGGATATGGAACGTAGTTCCAAGTGGGGGAGTTGCACTCCCGCACGAGGAAGTTTTTAGTTTGTGACTTCGGAGGATACTTTTGGTAGATCCGGAAGTTTGCGTTGGGACCTAGTTTTGGTCGATTTGTGGTAAAGTACAATTTCGGTTAAATTGTACTTATGGTTTTGGATGTAAGTTACCACGGGACGTGTTTGGCGAGCAAGGTGAAATCCCTCGGTTAAGGGATGTGCGTATCGGATTTTCTTCTAGAGAATTATTGTTTTGTACCTATGTTTGATATAGGTGGTTCTTGCTAGATTGTGGGAATGGTTAGTGGTATCCGTTAGGATTCACTATGGCGTGGCAGAGCGCGATGTTACGCTACTCGTTGTTCGAGGCCAAGAGGGCGTTGATTGGTGAAGCATGACCTTCGGGGTCCGCTGACTTCATCATGGTATTGTTGATTGGTGAAGCATGACCTTCGGGGTCCGCTGACTTCATCATGGGAGTACGTGATTGGTGGAGCACGACCTTCGGGGTCCGCTAACTTCATCATAGGCGTAGTGCTATATCGGTGAAGCATGACTTTCGGGGTCCGCTGACTTCATCCGGTGTTGAGATTGGTGAAGCATGACCTTCGGGGTCCGCTGACTTCATCATGGTAGTGGATCGCATGTGGTTTCGAATTCACGATGACGCGTGTGGTTTCGGTCATCTTATTGTGGAAGTGAATCTCGTGTAGTTCGGATTCACAAATGACTCGTGTGGTTTCGGTCATGGTATTGAGGAGTGAGTCTCGTGTAGTTCGGATTCATAAATGACTCGTGTAGTTCGGTCATTCCTCTGGGATAGTGACTCTCGTGTAGTTCGGATTCACTAAGGCGCGTGTAGTTCGGCCAATCCCGATTGTTGTTGAGGTGAAGGTAGTGAGTCGCGAGTGGTTTCGGATTCACTAAGGCGCGTGTAGTTTTCAGCCAGCCTTCGTGTTGTGTGATCTATCGGTTGTTTTATACACCGATGGTGGGGTCGTAAGGACCATGTTGTTTGATCTATTGGTTATTTTATACGCCAATGGTGGGGTCGTGAGGACCATGTTGTATGATTAGAAAGTTTCAGAATTTAGAAACTAAAATAGTTTCTTTTATGATGTAATACAGACAGCGCGAAGAGGTAAATGATTTCAGATAAGAATAATTATGGAAATATCTTCAGAAATATGGAGGATATTTATAATGAAGGATACGATGATATCTTAGAATTTCTAATATCAGAGGTTTAGGGTCAGGAGCAAGGTATTCGATAATGACTTCAGCAGACACGGAATCATTTGGATTCTTTGAAGGTAGATTTCGTCCTTGTGATTTATCCACAGCCTCCTTCATGGTTTGCTCAATCCGTATTTTTCAGTACCAAATCTTCTCTTTTTCTGAGCTTTGCCAACACACTACTCTTTATCATCAAACTTTTTACTGTTAAGGTCGTTTATAGTTTTTGCTGTTTCATCAGCATTTCGAGAACTAGTTCGCAGTTTAGGGTGTTTTTCAGAAACTTCACATTCAAAGTATGTAAGTCCAGAAGATAGACACATATAATTGTTGGCGTAGACATGCTGCGAGATTTCAAAATACTGATTGCTAATTCCCGATGATTCGTATGGAAATTCTCGTTACAAGATGCAGATGAGTATATAATGGGGTTTTGATAAATATAAAGATTTTTCAGAAAGTCAAAGATCAATGAAGTTGTTAATAAGTTTACTGCTAATGTGGCGAGATATGAAAGGTTCCCTGGTAATAATGATGAAGGGGTAATCGTTATAATAAGGCTTATTCAAATGAACAATTGAAGTTGGTTTGCTGGAGCTGTGACAAAATTTGTTACTTTGAAAAGGGATCGTAAAGTTATTTTTGGTAATAAATGCCAAAGGATCTGACACAGATATGTGTTAAACTTTCACTTAGGTTCCAAGTGTCCTCCAGGTGCATATATTCTTCGTATGTATCGTGTGATTGGTTCATCCTCTCGATTGTTCCTTAATTGAGGTGTTTTCAAGAATCATGAAGGGTTTGAACACAAATTGTATTCGTTAGTATACATATGGTGTTCTAGAATTTTGAATGACATGAATATTTTTGTGGGTTTTAAGAATAGAAGTGATGTTCTATTGGAATCAAAGTATAACTTTGAAAGATGTAGGGGTTTAAGAGTGATGTCTTCTGTTAAATCTTAACTTGGATTTTGATTTGTCAAAATCAGAATATGTAATCGAATTTGTAAGAAAATGGTTGTCCTGATTTTTATGAAAGGATGTATATCGTTGTTAAAGTAGTGAGTATAGTTGATGATTTGTTGAATCAGAATCGAAGAATGTAACATATTAATTGTGAATTTATATATCTCTCGGGTATTACCTACCCGTTAAAAGTTTCACAAGTAATATTTTGTACAAGAGAACTTTTATTACAGTCTTTATGAAAATATATATGTATATTTTCTGTAGATGTAACATAGATTTAATGAGTTAATATAATATTAAACTCATTTTATTTTCGGCTGGAACTAGGAATGAATAATCTCTAAAACATTAGAGATTACATAATCTTCGCGGAGTATTTCTCTAATGTAGTCAATACTTCATTATTTATTCTTATTGACATTTTTTTATTGGTGAATGATGTTGATGTTTGTAGAGTTCTTGTGAATTTCGTAAAGCACGAATGATGTTTTCCAGAAATTTTCGAGTACATCAAAAATGAAAGTGTAACATCAAACATGTATTTGAATAGTACACTTGGTTTATTGTGACATGGAATCTATTAACTTAAAGCAAAGATTATAGTTAACGATTGTTAAATCATTAACGAAGGATGTACATCATAGCATATTAGTAACATGAATTAACCGAGTAGTACCTACCAGTTAAGATTCACACGTAATAGCTTAGTACGAAAAGATTTATTATGGTTTCAAAATTTATATATATAATATATATACATATAAATTCTTCAGAGGGAATGAGTTAATACTTTATAACTCATTGATATGATATACTTGTTGTTGATTCGTGATGATGTCCGCGGTGATTATGGAACTGGCGGAGATTGTGATGTTATAGGTGCTGCTGGTGTTGACGATGTTGACGGTACTGACGTGTTGGTGATGTTGACGGTACTGTTGATGCTGCTTGTATAACAAGTCTAGCTTGTATATCGCGCACTATTCCTGTCAGGATTTCTACTCTACCGTTTCCGTTCACTCATCTGATTTGCGGTCAGAATTAGAATAAATAATCTCTAAGACTTTGGAGATTACATAATTACCGCAAAGTATTTCTTCAATGAAGTTATGAATCAATACTTCATCGTTTGTTGATGTTGGTATTCCTTGGTATCTACAGGGCGTATAACGTTGATGCTCGTGGGACAAATTATGAAGTTGAGGTTTACGATGCGGTTGTTGTTGGTGGTGATAATGGTACAGTTGGTGTTGATGATGGTGGTATTGTCGATGCCGGTGATGCTGCTGGTGCTTGTAACCTTTGCACCATATTCTCTAAATCCACTACCCGAGTACGAAGCTCGTTGACTTCTTCTATTACACCGGGATGATTGTCGGTTCGGACGAGCGGGTGAATAAGATCTAGAATGTGAGATAGTATATAATCGTGACGAGATACTCTGGAAATGAGAGAGAAAATGGTGTTTCGGACAGGTTCGCCGGTAAGTGCTTCAGGTTCTTCGCCAAGAGGGAAATGTGGTGGATGGAAGGGATCACCTCTTCTTGTCTCTAATGATTAAGTAGACTACGAACCCATCCCCAATTCATCCAGAATAGATGATGGCTAATTGGTTGATCCATTCCGGTCACACTGCTTTTGGAGCTCGAGTGAAACTCCATATCGGAATCCGAGGGACTTGAACTAGTGGCGAGTTCCATATCGTACGATTGAATAAAGGATTTTTCAAAAGATTTCATAGATTACGGAGGAATTTACATTGAATATGTCAGGCAAAGTTTACAGTAATAGATACGATAAGATATGATTTAGCAGATACGCTAAGATATGAATTTTGTCTATACACTATTCATGCAATCAATGCAGCAAGACGTGTCTAGACTAAGAATGATAAGCAGGTAATTTCCTAAGGATGATAAGTAGGTAATTTTCAACACAAATGATAAGCAAAACTTTTGACATGCAGACACGGTCGAAGTCCAGACTCACTAATGCATCCTAACGACTTATCAGTTAGACACACTAATACAGACCTGGTTCGCTAAGACCACTGCTCTGATACCAACTTTAACAACCCGTCCATATTACTATAAACACAGTACGTTACCCGTTGGTCCCATAGCGAGGTATTTGACCTCTATATGATACGTTTTAGAAAATATTGCATTCGTTTCATAAAAAGCACACCATTATTATACATAATGCATGTTTTAAACAAGTGGGCGATTATTCAAGAAATAATCCCCAAAATTCATCGGTTTCCAAATACTACACACGTGACGTTACAGTCAAATATAATACATGACAAAGGTTTTATTGAATGCAACACTTTATTTAAATAAAAGTATGAGACTCCATGCACAGCTTGCTCAGATAATGCAACAGCAGAAGACTTTCTTAAGGACCTGAGAATAAACATGCGTAAACAGTCAACACAAAGGTCGGTGAGATATATAGGTTTAGCATTGATATAAATATAGACCACAAGATTTCATAGTTATAATTATATGTACACTCGCAAGTGTATAAAAGTATTCTATAAGTTGTTGAGCGCTTCGGTAACCATACTTAACCATTAATGTGGCATATTCCCTTTATAATGAAATCTCCCTACACTGTACCAAGTGTAGTAAAAACGAAGTACTATGCAACCGCTTACGATACTAGAGCGACTAGCCGGTTGGGGTTGTCAAACCCGATAGATCTATCAATAGGATTCGCGCTTACATGTTCTCACAATATGTAAATATTAGTTACCAAGCTATTAGGGAAGATATGCAATGTGGTACAACTCAACGTAGAATATATTTTAAGTACTTGTGTCCATAGCGTAAAATATAAAATGCATGTATTCTCATCCCAAAGTATTTTAGAGTTTAAAAATGGGACTATATACTCACGGTAGTAAAAGTATATTAATAATAAGTTTTTAACTTATTAAAAATATAGCCGTCGTCCTTGGATTCACGAACCTATAATAATAACGATTCAGATAATAATACATGTGAATAAAATTAATATAGCAAGTTCATATTATATATTCAATCACATGTGATTGTTTAAGTTTATATTTTCAATCACATGTGATTATTTATATTTTCAATCACATGTGATTATTTAAGTTTATATTTTCAATCACATGTGATTATTTATATTTTCAATCACATGTGATTATTTAAGTTGTCAAGTTTAGTAGTCCAAAATAGTCTGAAAAGTCCAACAGTCCAATAATCGGTATATATATATATATATATATATATATATATATATATAATCTTAGAATTAACCCACGGCGTATTGTGTACGTATTTTCTTGCATCAATTCAGAGACGTATTGTATACGTATTGTCTTAGAATTAACTAAGACGTATTGTGTACGTATTGTCTTAGGATTTATCAAAACGTATTGTGCACGTATTGTTATGGAACATACCAAGATTATTATATATATACAATCTCGAAATTAATCAAGATTGTAATATTTCATTATACTACTGATAACATGTCCAAATATATATAGGATATAGTAAAAGTTAACAAGGATATGGTTAATATAGTTTTTATAATATAAATTTCGTCCATACAACGTTAATTTTAGCAGGTTTTCTTTTACTCGCCAAATATTCATTACAACTCCGTTTAAAGTGAATCAAATTGCTATGGATTCCTTAAGAAGTCAATTTTACAAAACCAATTCGAAAAGTTCATCCCAAGTAGTAATATTTAGAGCTTTACCCTCTTTTTGTGTCGGTGGACAGATTTGGAAAAATCCCGGCATCCACCCAATATATGATTTTTGATAAAATACTTCCACTTTGTCTAAAATCATGAAAAAAATACTGGAAGTCTTATTTACATATATTAATATATTTCCAAAGTCTTAGCCTCGAACTCAATGTCTAAGATAGGTTTTTAATTCCCAACCCAAAACAGCCCGCTTTTTACTGAATGGAGATTAAAGGATATATGTTAAGTTTCAAGGTGTTCTTCATATGTACAAGTTATAAGTTCTTATATTAACTTAATATAACATCATAATACATATAAATAAGTGTTATTAGAGTTAAGTTAGAAAGATTAGATTAGTTTTTCAAACAAGTTTAGAATCAACTAAACTATGTTCTAGTTTATAAACTCTTATATAGATAGCTATAAACATATGAATTGAACAAGAGTTGAAGTAGAGTTTTTACCTCAAGTTTAGAATGTAAAGTTGCTGAAAAGAAGTAGTAGAACAAAATTTGAGAGAGTTCTTGCAAGTGTGTGTGAAAATTGGAAGTAAAATTTGAAAAATGAATGTGTAAAAATGAGTTAGAAATGGTACTTATTTATAGGCTTGAAAATTTGGCTTTTAGTGAAAATATCTAAGATAAGTTAAAATGTATTAAGTTATGGATGACATATTAAATTGATTAGGTCATGGATGACATATTACACAAATAATTGCAGATTTCTATTGGTATATACCAATAGTAAATACTTCTAGACGTTGTGTATAATACGGGTAAAAATACCGTATGAATGCGAGTAGAATTCTTGAGAAAATTGAAAGGAAATACGAGTATAGCTATCCTTTATATGTATTGGTATATTATAAAGTTTATTTAATACTTGTAAGGATGTATTTACACTCGTAATACATTATATGTAAATACATTTTAACATAAGTTAATTACGTCGTTTAAATAGTAACATATATATTGTTCAAAAACTCTTTAAATTAGTAGTATGAAAATATATATACAATACTTTGTTAATATACTTAATGAGATATTTAATTATCATATTTTCAAGTTAAATATATATAAATCCATATATATACACAATAATTAAACAATTAAACAATTAAATCAAGTTATAACGTTCGTGAATCTTCGGAATAAAAGGGTGACCAAAATCTTGTGTAAAACTCTTTTCGGAGGTTCAAGATTTATTAAAATTCATTGCTTATCAAGTCGGAATTATATAAAGATTAAGTTTAAATTTGGTCGGAAATTTCCGGGTCGTCACAATATACTTACACATATAGTTCTAATTATGAGGTACGTATATATGTATCTGCATTTATACATGCGTGCACTCATGTATTCATGTATATCTACATATACGCATGAACATAACCCTTCATACATATCTATATGTTTCACATATACTGATAATGCTAAAAACGAACATATATTTCATAGCATTATCTTTCAAGAAAGACAAGCTTTTAGTTGCAATTGTTCTATTTACAAGTTATATTCGTTTAAATAATAAAAGGTGAAGACAAAAGACAGATTCGACGAATTGAAGACGCAAATGACTAAAAAGCTAAAAAGTACAAAGTACAATCCAAGTGGTTCAAATTATTGATGAGAAACGTCTAAAAATGGCAAGAGTCCAAGCCGCAAAAGGCAAAGTACAAGATATTAAATTATACGAAAAGGCGTTCGAAAATCCGGAACCGAGACATGAACTAACTTTCAGCGCGCGACGCAACGGACCAAAAATTACAAGTCAACTATGCACAAGAATATAATATAATATATAATTAATTATATATATTATTATATATTATAATTATACGCAGCCCACGTTTTGAATTTGATCTATGAGCTGGAATCCAGACCTCCGCACTCACGGAGCTGTGATGAAGAAAACCTCCGCACTCGCGGAGCTCAGTAGTTAAACGTGGGCCTATAAAAGGCCGCGCATTCTGATCGATTAAACACACCTTTTTCTATCTATCTATCTATGATATATTATATTTATATTTTATAATTTTAATTTTAATTTAAGTTTAATAATAATAAGGTTATAGTGGCGAATGTTTTAAGTTTGTAAGTCGAAACTTTGTCCGTGTAACGCTACGCTAATAATACTCATTGTAAGTTATGTTCAACCTTTTTAAATTAATGTCTCGTAGCTAAGTTATTATTATGCTTATTTAAGCCGAAGTAATCATGATGTTGGGCTAAATATTAAAGACGGGGTAATTGGGCTTTGTACCATAATTGGGGTTTGGACAAAAGACCGACACTTGTGGAAATTGGACTATGGACTATTAATGGGCTTTATATTTGTTTAACTGAATGATAGTTCGTTAATTTAATATAGAGATTTACAATTGGACGTACCTATAAATAACCACATACACACGATCGGACACGATGGGTGGGATATTTATAAGTACTAATAATCGTTCATTTAACCGGACACGGGAATGGATTAATAGTCAATGGACTCATTAAAACAGGGGTGGATTACATACAAGGACACTTGGTGTAATTGATAATAAAGTATTAAAACCTTGGATTGCACACAGTCGATAACCTGGTGTAATCATTAACAATGTATTAAAACCTTATTACAGTTTAAGTCCCCAATTAGTTAGAATATTTGACTTCGGGTATAAGGATAATTTGACGAGGACACTCGCACTTTATATTTATGACTGATGGACTGTTATGGACAAAAACCGTATGGACATATTGAATAATCCAAGACAAAGGACAATTAACCCATGGTAATAAATTAAAATCAACACGTCAAACATCATGATTACGGAAGTTTAAATAAGCATAATTTCTTTATTTTATATCTTATCGCACTTTTAATTATCGTACTTTTTAATTATCGCAATTTTATTTATCGCACTTTTATTATCATCATTTACTTTACGCTTTAAATTAAGTTATTTGTATATTTAATATTTTACATTAGGTTTTAATTGTGACTAAAGTTTTAAAATCGACAAACCGGTCATTTAACGGTAAAAATCCCTTTTTTATAATAATAATAATATTACTTATATATATATATATATATATATATATATGTATACAAATATAGTTTAAAAATATAGCGTTAAACTTGGCTAGCTCCCTGCGGAACGAACCGGACTTACTAAAAACTACACTACTGTACGATTAGGTACACTACATATAAGTGTTGTAGCAAGGTTTATGTATATCCACTCTATAAATAAATAAATAACTTGTGTAAAATTGTTTCGTATTTAATAGTATTTTGCAATAAAAATATAACTATTTCGTATACTACCTCGCACACATCAAGTATTTTTGGCGCCGCTGCCGGGGAAAATTCAACGCCGAAGTGAAACGCTATAAAAAGAAAAAAAAAAGATTTTTATTAAGTTTTAATCTATTTTTGTAAAAGTATAATTTTTAAATATTAAAAACAAAAATATAAAAACCTAATATATATATATATATATATATATATATATATATATATATATATATATATATATATATATATATATATATATATATATATATATATATATATATATATATATATATATATATCTATTTAGGTGTTTTAATTAAAAAGTTAATTTTTTTTTTAGAATTATAAAAATCTAATAAGTAATCGTTAAAATATAAGTTTTATTTAAGTTATATTTTATAAAAAAAACAAAACAAAACAGAAAATTAAAATTTAAAAAAAAAAAAACTCAACCTGCGTAATTTGAACCTGCACATCATCTGAATCTGCATCCTCCGCACTCGCAGAGAATTTGGGCTGCAGAAATCCGCACTCGCGGAGAATTCTGACACGCCTGACCTGGTACGCATTAATTACACAGTTAGGGTTTATATAATTAATTAATAATAATTAGGGTTTAGTTGTTTAATAATTAATTTTAGTTTTAATTAAATTTGTATATTTAAGTTTTAAATAAGTTTGATTAATATATAAAATCAATACTTTTATTAAATAATAATATAAAAATTATATTTTTATAAAAATTATATTTTTTTATAACTTTAGTTTTATTTTTAAATTTTGTATCTTTTTAATCGTTTAATTGTAATTTGTATTTTTATCGTTCGTAATTAGTTTTAAGTTAGTTTTTGCCGTAGTTTATTTTTATTGTTAGATTTCTAAGATTTGCCGTAAAATCCCTTAAGTGCTTTTTCTAAGATTTAGACGCCTTAGAATTTTACGACGTCACTTATCGCTTTAATATTTTATAGTTTTAGTGCCTTTTTAAGTTATTGCCATTTTAGATATAGAATTCCTTTTAAGCTTTAATACCTTTAGACGTAAGTTTTAATTTTTAGTTTTTAGACTTTTAAGTTTCGACGCTGCATTTTATTATTTTTCGACCTTTTATTTTTCGACGTTTTTCGACGCATCTTTTTCTTTCTTTTTCTCGACGCTCTAGTTTTTAGGACATAGATTTTTATTTCAAAATTTCAACGAAAAATTATTTTAAGCGGTTAAATTGATAGGCATCCAAAATTTTTTGGTTCGTAGTAATAGTTGAATTTGTTAGTGGTGAGTTGTGGGCTTCCGATTTAAAGGGTCCTGGCTACCTACTGCATATATTGGCTATTCGAAACGTGGGCAAAATCAGAAAAGTCTATTAATTTGATAACTTATATAATTTTTATCTTTATAACTAATAGGATATTCAGTGAATGCACCGAGCAAAACGTTCACCACCTTTTATACGTTCACCACCTGTAACTCGATCAAGACATCTAGCCAACATTGTCGCCGTTGATTTTTCCATAGAATCGTCATCTAGTCGACCAAGTACTCCAATTCAAATTTTTGATAATCCATTTTTTGAACCCGACCTCACCATTGAGAATCCGGAGGATATTCAAGAACAATTCAGAGATCCTGAACCACTAATCATTCCTCCTGAACCACAAATTACTCATCCAGAGATTGTTGAGGAAGGAACCATTAAGTCAGAATCCTCTAGTGATTCAGATTTAACAATTTCAATCATGGAAAATCTGGAACCTCTAAGTATGGAAGACCGAATGAGAGCTAAACGCACTGGCCAAGGTCATGCCATTACTCAACCAGACATTAATGCGCCAGATTATGAAATCAAAGGACAAATTCTACACATGGTAACTAATCAATGCCAATTTAGTGGTGCACCGAAGGAAGATCCAAATGAACATCTCCGCACCTTTGATAGGATCTGTACTCTATTTAAAATAAGAGAAGTTGAGGATGAACAGATCTATCTCATGTTATTTCCCTGGACTTTAAAGGGAGAAGCCAAAGATTAGTTAGAATCGTTACCTGAAGGGGCGATTGATACATGGGATGTTTTAGTTGAAAAATTTCTTAAACAATTCTTTCCAGCATCTAAAGCCGTGAGACTTCAAAGACTTCAAGGAGAAATTGTTACGTTCACAAAAAAGCCAAATGAAACTCTATATGAGGCGTGGACAAGAGTTGTAAAATTGTTAAGAGGATGTCCGCAACATGATTTAGACACTTATCAAATAGTACAAATATTCTACCAAGGATGCGACATCACTACACGAAAAGACATCGATATAGCAGCTGGTGGTTCCATTATGAAGAAAACCGCAACTGAAACTTACAAAATTATTGATAACATTGCTTCCTACTCACATGAGTGGCATCAAGAAAAAGACATCGTTAGATCATCTAAAGCGGCTAGAGCCGATTCTAGCCATGACTTTGATTCCATTTCCGCAAAGATAGATGTTGTCGAAAGACGAATGGAAAAGATGACTAAAGATATTCACGCAATACGAATTAGTTGTGAGCAGTGTGGAGGACCACATTTGACAAAAGATTGTCTCAGTATTGAACAAACAATGGAACAACGAGAGAATGTTTTATACATGAACCAAAGGCCTAGAAATAATTATCAGAATAATTATCAACCGCCAAGACCAAACTACAATCAGAATTATAACCGAAATGTTCCATACAACAACCAACAAGGTCCTAGTAATCAACAAGTATCTAATAATACTTACAATCAGCAAAGACCTATTTTTCCAATTAAACCATCATAAACCGATGATAAAAAGCCAAATTTAAAAGACATGATGTCAAAGCTAGTTGAATCTCAAACTCAATTTTTCACATCTCAGAAACAAACCAATGAACAAAATGCTCAAGCATTTAGAAATCAACAAGCTTCTATTCAAAATCTGGAACAAGAAGTAAGTAACCTAGCAAGGTTGATAGGTGAAAGAAAACCGAGGAGTCTACCTAGCGATACAAATGCTAACCTCCGGAATGAAACAGCTAAAGCCATTACCACAAGAAGTGGTATTACACTTAAATCACCTGAAATGCCTGAAATTTCTGATGACTCTATTCTTACTACACAGGCACCACAACCTGATCAAGAGAAGGAAACAGAACCAGTAGTTGAAAAGGTTAATGAAGATAACACAGTTAAAGCTAAACCTTATGTTAAACCATACCAACCACCACTTTCTTACCCAAGTAAAATGAGAAAAGAAAGACTTGAAGCCGAGCAATCCAAATTCTTGGATATGTTTAAACAAATAAATGTAAATCTTCCTTTCATTGATGTGATATCAGGAATGCCAAGATATGCTAAATTCTTGAAAGATCTAATCACAAATAGAAGAAAAATGGAAGAACTCTCGGCTGTTACTATGAATGCTAATTGTTCTGCAGTGCTGTTGAATAAGATACCAGAAAAACTCTCTGATTCAGGAAGTTTCACAATTTCATGTTTTCTGGGTAGTTTAGTTCAATAGAAGCATTGACAGACTTAGGTGCTAGTATAAATTTAATGCAGTATTCACTATACACTAAACTAGACCTTGGAGAATTAAAACCAACACAAATAAGTATACAACTAGCCGATCGATCAGTAAAATATCCTAGAGGGATAATGGAGAACATGCTAGTTAAAGTTGGTACTTTAGTATTTCCAGTTGATTTTGTTATTCTGGACATGGAAGAAGATTCTCGAGTTCCTCTCATATTAGGAAGACCATTCTTAAACACGGCTAAAGCAATAATAGACGTGTTCGGTAAGAAACTGACCCTAAGTATAGAGGACGAGAGTGTTACCTTTTCTGTGGATAGAGCCATGCAACAACCACAATCTGCAGATGATACATGTTATTACATTCAAACTATAGATTCACATGCAGAATTGTTAGAAGAATTTCCAGAATTACAAGGAATAGGAGAATGTTCTTTAGGAGAAGAAACTGAACCAATTGATGAAGCTGAAATGTTAGCTACACTCATGGCTAATGATTATGAACCAACAACAGAAGAACTTCAAATGTTAAAAGAGTGTAACATCCCGTTTTTCCCATACATGTCTAAAGGTACATACTTAATTATTGTACGCTTATAACGTGTGCATTTATGTGATTAAAGGACCTAAGTGCTAGTTATTGTGTAAATATATATATACGAAAATGTATGTATATATATATATATATATATATGTGTGTGTGTGTGTGTGTGTGTGTGTTTAGAATATATGCATGTATAAGTATATGCATGGGTCTTTGTTGATGTTAAGTCTTGTGAGACTAAAAGATGAAGTTTAGACGTGTATAGGGAGCGTGAACAAAGTGTACAAGTTGAATAAATCGTTAAGTTGTGTAAGTTGTCGAATGGCTCCATTGAAGGCAATTGTCGCGCCGCAAAAGTTTTTGTCGCGCCGCGACATTGAACTCAAACCAGAGTCAGGAGGCATGATAAGAAGGGTCAAGTTTTCCTTTATATGTCGCGCCGCGGAGAAGAAGGCCGCACCGCGACCAATAACTAGAATCTGAGTCAGGAATGATTTAAGAAAGCTCATAAAATACGTTAAACGTCGCGCCGCGACAATTGGTGCCGCGCCGCGACCCACTGGGTGAACTGATTCCGGATTTTGTTTTTAAAATAAGTGGTTCAAGGGCAAAATCGTCTTTTCGCGTATAGATCTGATGGAGACTTTAAGTCTCAGCCACTTATCCTCTTTTATTCATTTCTTTTTCATTTTCCTTCTCTAATTTCTCTCAAAACTTAAAAACCCATTTGATTTCAAGTGAGATTTGAGAGTGGAGATTTGTGAATCAAACCTTGGAGCAAGAATTAAAGTTGTTCTCCTTGTTCTTAGCTACAAGAGGATAGTGTTGGTAAATCCTAACTCCATGTTTTGAGTTTTAATTAGTTTATGCTAGGGTTTGGTTCATTTGGAACTTGTAAGACCCATTTGGGGGTAATATGGGTGGGTTTGGGTTATGTTGATGAAAGGAAACCCTAAATAGCTATAATCTAGGGTTTGGTCTTATGATTTGAGATTGAAAGTGTTAAATGGTGTGTTTAGTCACTAATACACTTGTAATTGAAGGAGGAATTGTAAATGGGTCATGTTTGACTAAAATTGTAAGTTTAAGTATTAAAATGGGTCAAAAGGGTAATGTTGACCTAGTTTGGCGAAATGGGTATGGATTACCCTAAGTTTGCGTTAGTTAAAGTTAGTAGACTTTAAATCACTAGCTTTAGTGATTTAATATGTGTCTTGGCCATTTATGGGCGGTTTTGGTGTAGTTGAGTTATTTAATGCAAGTTGAGTCATTAAATGCTCAAGTGTATGTAATGTGGCTAGTTCCACTAGTTTGTGTATTGAAAGTGTACTTAATGTATTAGGTACATTGCTTTGAAGTTCGGAAGTGCATAATCATCATCCTTGTGTCAAGGTGAGTGGAATAATTATGCGTGTACGTATATAATGTATTTATTTGTGTAGTATGAATGTGGCATTGTCACGGTGTTTAAGACACCACATTCTAAGTAACGAGTAGTATTGTCGCGGTGTTCAAGACACTACTCATTGTTTGATTGACATGTGGTATTATCGCGGTGTTTAAGACACCACATTGTCATGGGAGTGGATGCCGCGGTGTTCAAGGCACCACTCATTGTTTTGATAGACATGTGGAATCGTCGCGGTGTTCAAGACGCCACATTGTCATGGGGGTGAGTTAGTCACGGTGTTCAAGACATCACCCGGGGGATTAGTGATTGCGCGGTGTTTAAGTAACACTAATGGATGTTACGAACTCCGACGGTCTTTTACGAGTACCGTTCCCTTGTATGATTGGTTAACCATGGTTGTGTGAATTAGTATCTAGCATAATTAAATTGTGAACTATATGCTATTGTTGTTGCTAGCTTCTTGTGAATTGTGGATAGTAGTTTATGCATGATGTTTGCATAGTTATCGAATTGCTAGCTTGTATGCGGTATGGTAAGTGATTGCAAGTAAGTAGGTTATATATGACCATGTATAATTATTGCTTTCACTAAGCGTTAGCTTACCCCTCTCGTTGTTTATCTTTTTAGATGCAGGTGCGGATAAGGGGAAAGGGGTTGTTGGGCACTAGGTGTCCTTTGATGATATTTCGTTGGAGCTTTTGAAAGCTGGCCTAACGTTTTGGATAGTTTAGTCCCAAACCATGCTCGAAGTGTCGTTTGAATTATAAACTATCATTTGTAGTGGGTCGAACTTGTATTAAACTTAATTAATGGCCTTCGTGCCTTGTAAATATTTAAATTGTGGCACGTTTTAAATGGAACTTATGGAATGGTTTACATATTTTATTGGCGCGTAAATGTGTATTATTTTAAAAAAAAAAATTATCGTATGGAATACGGGTTGGGTTGTTTCAAGTGGTATCAGAGCATGGTCTAAGGGATTTAGGCGACTTGAGATAGGTGCCTAGACTTAGACTCTATTGTGTATGCGCTTTATGTGGAACTTGTAGGACTTCGGGTCGGATCGGGGAATTGCTAGTGCATAGGTTTATGTGAACTAACCTTGCGCTATTTGTTTTGTGATGTATTTGAAATCCATCAAGCGAGATAGATGTTGTACTAGCAAGTTAATGCGAGATGCTCGTGTAGCAATGACTAGTTACCATTGTTACGGGTGCAAATCGTGTCAAACGAGCGATGTACGATGATTGTTGAGCAAGGTGGAGCGGTATGATGAATATGTGTATATGTTTGTGTCATGTCTTTTGTACGTTGTTTAATCTCTTCGTTTTATAGAATGAAGATGAGAAATGGACACGACACCGATAATGGGGGCACGAGCAAGGACCCCGAGTTCACGGCCAAAGTTGAGGCCATCTTTAAACGTCAAAAAGCGGAGTTTCTCGAAGACGTTAAGAAGATGTTTCTAGATACGATTGACGAGCAACTAGTTAATGTGGTTAGGGAACAAGTTAAGCTTGTTCTACAAGGAGATAATGTGGGGAGACGGGACTTCTTTTATAAGAATTTCAAGGACTCTCAACCTCCCACCTTCGATGGTGAACGGGACCCACTTAAGAGTGCCCGTTGGATCTCCGATATGGAGGGGGTTTTTCATACATGTGAATGCCCTCTCGATAAAAAGACGAGATATGGTTGTAGCATGTTAAGAGGCGATGATAAATTGTGGTGGGACGCGAAAATCCAAGTCTATGGTGAAGAACAATGCATAGATTTTACTTGGGACGAGTTCAAGGCGGAGTTTTTCGATGAATACCGAACTTTGGCCGATCTTACTAGACTTAAGGACGAGTTATGTTCCTTGAGGCAAGGGTCGATGGATTTGAACACTCTCAAATCCGTGTTTTTGTCCAAGACCCAATTTTGCCCGGAATATGTCGGGAATGATAAAATGTTGAAAGAAGATTTCTATCGAATCTTGAATGATAATTATCAAGAGAAGATTAGTGTGAACGTGCTGAAGAGTTTCGATGAGTTGTTTAATATGGCCAAAGGTTTTGAGGCGCTCGTGTTAAGAAAGAGTGGCTTTACTTTTGGCGAGAGGAAGTTCGAAGCTACTAGTCATTTGAACAAGAAGAATAAGGGTGCAACCGAGAGTATCGGTAGTATGAAGAAAAGTGTTCCCGGAGAGTTCCGTTATTCTTGTCACAATTGTGGACGAAAGGGACATATGGCCCATGATTGCACCAACCCTCCTTCTACAACCAAACTCACTTGTTATAATTGTGGTAAGGAAGGGCATAAGAGGCCAGAATATCCCAATTTGAACAATGATCATGTTAAGAAATTGGAGAAAGCGGCGGGTACGGCTAGGGGTCGCAACTACTTAATGACGAATGAAGAATCCAAACAATCAAATGAAGTCGTCTCAGGTACTTTCATTGTTAACTCTAGTCCGGCACGTATACTTTTTGATAGTGGTGCTAACTTGTCGTTTGTGTCTCCAAGATTTGTGCCTAAGTTGAATAAACTGCTAGCTAAGTTAAGTCACCCGGTAGAAGTCGAAATAGCGGATGGTAAAACGGTGCTAGGGGTTGATGTTTGTAAAAATTGTAATGTTGTGTTTGGTACCTAAACTTTTGAAATCGATCTCATTCCGATGACTTTGGGTGATTTTGATATTGTTGTTGGTATGGATTGGCTCGATCGTAATAGAGCCGATATTGCATGCCATGATAAATTCATTCGTGTGAAGACCCCAAGTGGGGGAGAGTTAATTATTCATGGCGATAAGCGAAGAAGACTTGTACCGATACGCACTTTTGCACGGGCACATCGTTTCCTTGTTAGTGGTGGCATGGCTTTCCTTGCCCATGTTGTTGATACTCGTGATGAGCCACCATCCATTCGTGAAATTCCGGTGGTAAATGAATTCAAAGACGTTTTTCTGGATGAGTTATCGGGTGTTCCGGTGGAAAGACAAGTTGAATTTCGCATTGAGTTGGTTCCGAGGGCTACCCCCATTGCTAAAACTCCTTATCGTTTAGCACCGGCGGAAATGCAAGAGTTGTTAAATCAAACCCAAGAATTGCTTGAAAAGGGTTTTATTCGATCGAGTTCCTCGCCATGGGGTGCTCCGGTTTTATTTGTGAAGAAGAAAGACGGTAGTATGCGGATGTGCATCGATTATCGGGAGTTGAACAAAGTGACGATCAAGAATCGTTATCCATTGCCTCGGATTGACGATTTATTTGACCAACTCCAAGGTGTAACGTATTTTTCTAAGATTGACTTATGGTCAGCTATCATCAAGTACGGGTCCGTGAGGAAGACGTAGAAAAAATGGCTTTTCAAACACGTTATGGGCATTTTGATTTCGTAGTTATGCCTTTTGGTCTTACGAATGCACCGGCGGCATTCATGGATCTAATGAACCGAGTGTGCTAACCTATGTTGGACAAGTCGGTAATTGTGTTCATTGACGACATACTTGTTTATTCTAAGAGTATGAAGGAACGTGAACACCATTTGCGTGAAGTGTTGAAGACATTGCGGAAAGATAAGTTGTATGCTAAATTCTACAAATGTGAATTTTGGCTAAGGGAAGTTCAATTCCTTGGCCATATTGTGAATAAAGAAGGTATCCAAGTAGATCCGGGGAAGATAGAGACGGTGAAGAGTTGGGGGAAACCGACTACGCCTACGGAAATTCGAAGTTTCCTCGGATTGGCCGGTTATTATCGTCGGTTTATCCAAGACTTTTCTAAGATTGCTTCTCCTTTGACGAAGTTGACAAGGAAGAACGTAAGATTCAATTGGGAAAACGAGCAAGAAATTGCTTTTCAATTGTTAAAAGAGAAGTTGTGTCAAGCTCCGGTGTTAGTGTTGCCGGAAGGGGTAGAAGACATGACGGTTTATTGTGATGCTTCTTTGAATGGGCTCGGGTGTGTTCTAATGCAAAGGGGTAAAGTCATCGCTTACGCCTCACGGCAATTAAAAGAACACGAAAAGAGATACCCGACTCATGATCTTGAATTGGCGGCGGTGGTTCATACCTTGAAAATTTGGCGCCACTACTTGTATGGTGTCAAGTGTACGATTTATTCGGATCATAAGAGTTTCAGAAATTCGTCAGTTGTAAAACGAGGTAATATAGCCGAAATTACTTTACCCAAAAGAGGGGCGTATATTTTTGATAATATTTGATTGATTAAAGTGGGATAAAAGACCAAAAAGATTTTTAATTTTATTTTTACCATATTTTTAAAATTAATATATAAATATTAAATTATTATTGTAAATCTTTTTAAATCAATATATTTAAGTTTTTTATATATTTTAAAAAAATTAATATTTTCAATATAAAGTTTGTAAAATTAATGTATAAAAATATTAATAATATTAATATGAATTTTTAATTTTATGCATTTTAAATTTAAGTTTGGTGTGAATTTAAAAACAAAAATTTACTTTATTACATTAAGTTAAAAATTTGATATTTAAAATTCGTCGTGAGTTGAAGACTAGGTTATGAAACCGAAATTGCTTTACCCGAGGGCGGGACGAGAAATTTTATTATCATTATTTTTAATTTTATTGATTTAAAGTATGCCAAAAACATTAAAAAAATCATTGCTTTTAAAACAACGCTTAAAAATGACAATTTAATCATTTTTCTACGCTAATCACCCTCAATAATTTAAATTGCTACTAATTTCTTGCAAATGAGGGCATTGCAAGATCTTAAGTGTGGGAAGGGATTAAATTCTTTCGGGTTTTAAAATTTTAATTTAAACACTTGGTTACCATTAAAAATACTAGTAACGCAGTAGTTGTATTAGAATCTAGTGCTCTCTGATAATAAAGAACAGCCCTAGTCTTATATACTGACTACCCAATTCTAGTAAAATTTTTAAAAATTTTCAAATAAATGAATTCAAAATCATGTTTAAACATATTTATGAACGATAAAACTAGGTGTTAACACCGAAATTATTGTTACCTCGAAAAGGACATAAGTTGAGAAACAACCTAAAACGCTTGAATTCATTTAAAATGGAATAGAGGAAAATAAAAAGGCAAAGAAAGAAAAATAAAAGCCAAGTGTGGGAAAAATTTACCAAGTTATTTAAAACATATATCACATATTTTTGTACAAATAATTAAAAATACTTTTGTTTTGGACAAATTTTATCAGTTTTACCCGATTTCTTATAATATATTTGAAAGAAATGTGCCACTTGATTTAAAAGGATGTAAAGTCTTCTGAGAAAAAGACACACGCTTCTTGACAGAACGGTGGTTGCATAGCATGGTCAAAGACAGGACCTTGTGCCAGACCGAAAAACTATAGGGTGATCTTTACTATTGCTCCTACAAAGGACAGTAATTGCATCCGACACGATATAGACCATAATTAAAAACATTTCACGGGACATTGCCTTAACAGTTGCTTGTTTAACACTTTCCTTTACAACCGGAAGGTAGTTTACCGAAAGGTAATATACGGAGCAAGTAAACTGGACGTGTTGCTTTCCCAATACAAGGTTAGCAAGTGGGTGACACAAAACCATAAGTTTTGAGCTAAAATTTTCAAATCTGTAACCCACAAAAACAATTTGCAGACACTGGTGAAGGGTTATTCTGGAAAACTTATCTAGGGTAAAAGCTAGATTGAATTTTCAAAAGATCAAATGTTTTCATAAAGATCCAATTTCCTAAAGGATCTAAATTTTCATAGTCATGTGGGACTGTAAACCACATCGTTACTATCATTATTTATACCGCCGTATAGAAATCACTGATGTACAAAATGTGAAGAAATAAAGAAGTGATTTTAGTAAAGTTTTATTCAAGATCTATATTGCTTGAGGACAAGCAACGCTCAAGTGTGGGAATATTTGATAATGCTAAAAATGAACATATATTTCATAGCATTATCCTTCAAGAAAGACAAGCTTTTAGTTGCAATTGTTCTATTTACAAGTTATATTCGTTTAAATAATAAAAGGTGAAGACAAAAGACAGATTCGACGAATTGAAGACGCAAACGACCAAAAAGCTAAAAAGTACAAAGTACAATCCAAGTGGTTCAAATTATTGATGAGAAACGTCTAAAAATGGCAAGAGTCCAAGCCGCAAAAAGCAAAGTACAAGATATTAAATTATACGAAAAGGCGTTCAAAAATCCGGAACCGAGACATGAACCAACTTTCAGCGCGCGACGCAACGGACCAAAAATTACAAGTCAACTATGCACAAGAATATAATATAATATATAATTAATTATATATATTATTATATATTATAATTATACGCAGCCCACGTTTTGAATTTGATCTATGAGCTGGAATCCAGACCTCCGCACTCACAGAGCTGTGATGAAGAAAACCTCCGCACTCGTGGAGCTCAGCAGTTAAACGTGGGCCTATAAAAGGCCGCGCATTCTGATCGATTAAACACACCTTTTTCTATCTATCTATCTACGATATATTTATATTTATATTTTATAATTTTAATTTTAATTTTAATTTAAGTTTAATAATAATAAGGTTATAGTGGCGAATGTTTTAAGTTTGTAAGTCGAAACTTTGTCCGTGTAACGCTACGCTATTAATACTCATTGTAAGTTATGTTCAACTTTTTTAAATTAATGTCTCGTAGCTAAGTTATTATTATGCTTATTTAAGCCGAAGTAATCATGAAGTTGGGCTAAATATTAAAGACGGGGTAATTGGGCTTTGTACCATAATTGGGGTTTGGACAAAAGACCGACACTTGTGGAAATTGGACTATGGACTATTAATGGGCTTTATATTCGTTTAACTGAATGATAGTTCGTTAATTTAATATAGAGATTTACAATTGGACGTACCTATAAATAACCACATACACACGATCGGACACGATGGGCGGGATATTTATAAGTACTAATAATCGTTCATTTAACCGGACACGGGAATGGATTAATAGTCAATGGACTCATTAAAACAGGGGTGGATTACATACAAGGACATTTGGTGTAATTGATAATAAAGTATTAAAACCTTGGATTGCACACAGTCGATAACTGGTGTAATCATTAACAATGTATTAAAACCTTATTGCAGTTTAAGTCCCCAATTAGTTGGAATATTTGACTTCGGGTATAAGGATAATTTGACGAGGACACTCGCACTTTATATTTATGACTGATGAACTGTTATGGACAAAAACCGTATGGACATATTGAATAATCCAGGACAAAGGACAATTAACCCATGGTAATAAATTAAAATCAACACGTCAAACATCATGATTACGGAAGTTTAAATAAGCATAATTTCTTTATTTTATATCTTATCGCACTTTTAATTATCGTACTTTTTAATTATCGCAATTTTATTTATCGAACTTTTTAATTATCGCACTTTTATTATCGTCATTTACTTTACGCTTTAAATTAAGTTATTTGTATATTTAATATTTTACATTAGGTTTTAATTGTGACTAAAGTTTTAAAATCGACAAACCGGTCATTAAACGGTAAAAAACCCCTTTTTATAATAATAATAATATTACTTATATATATATATATATATATATATATATATATATATATATATATATATATATATATATATATATATATATATATATATATATATATATATATATATATACAAATATAGTTTAAAAATATAGCGTTAAACTTGGCTAGCTCCCTGCGGAACGAACCGGACTTACTAAAAACTACACTACTGTACGATTAGCTACACTGCCTATAAGTGTTGTAGCAAGGTTTAGGTATATCCACTCTATAAATAAATAAATAACTTGTGTAAAATTGTTTCGTATTTAATAGTATTTCGCAATAAAAATATAACTATTTCGTATACTACCTCGCACACATCATATACACAATATCATATCCATACTCAATCATATTCGTTATAATGTAAGTATTATCTTTAAAGTTTAATTCATAACTTATACTTAATAATATTAACTTCATAATATTATCATATTCATTACTATTAACTTCTCATTCTTATCACGATTCATTATCACTTAATAATTCAATATTGTCTTCTAAATAATCTTCCTATTATTCATGATAATATTCATAGTGATACAATTCTATTAATACTTATGTTGAAGTTTAAATCTTTTTGTGTTTTAAGTGTATATATATATATATATATATATATATATATATATATATATATATATATATATTCGTCTTACATATAATTATAGATTCATCTTCATACATATGTATTTATAATCATCATGTTCATAATCTTTTTATGTTATCTATAAGTATGTTATAATTCATAATCTTCAAGTTTATCTATAAAATTTATTATAATCAATTCACCATGTTTATCTATAATCATATTCCTAATCATACTATAATATTTATAATCATATTCATATTCATATAAGTATTATTAAAGTTCATAACTTTTATTAAATTCATATCCATATCAACCTACGTTCAAAGTTTTATCTTTATACATATTCAAGTTCATCAATTTTATTCATGTATAAACATTATATTATAAGCATATGAATTAAAGATTATGTATATATAAAGTGTATAATTAAAACTTGAGTTTATGTGGTACCTTGGGAGTGAATTAATAAGAAAAAGAGATGGTTTTGATGGTTGAATGGAGGCCGAACAGCAGCAGCAAAAGCAGAAGCAAAATGCAGCAAAAAGTGGCCAAAAAGGTGGCGGTTTGGTGGTGTTCTGTGGCGGACAGCAGCTGCAAAAACAGAAGGCTGTTTTGGGCAATTTTGGGTGGCGTTTGGTGGTGGGAAACAACAGCAAAAGAAGCTGCAGCAGACGGCAGCAGTAGCAGCCCAAAACCTGCGGTTTTGGTGCTATTTTTCGGGCAGAAACAACAGCAAAAAGCTGCTGTGATGGTGGTGTTGCTCGGCTGCAAAAACGCAGCAAAACAGGCGGTGGTGGTGGCTGTTTTTGGTGGTCGGCGGTGGTGATGTGGGGGAGGTGATGGTTGCCGAATTCCACAAGAGAAAAAGGGAGAAAGTTGTGATTTTTATGAATGAATTATGAGCTACGATCATGGGTTTATATAGGTGAGCAATTAGAAGAGAGTTAGGATTAGTATGGAGTTAGGATAAGGCTTTAGAAGTTTTAAGAAGGTTATGACTCTTTGGTTTAGGATAAAGCTTTAAGTGTTTGAGTAGGATTAAGACTTCATTAGATTATTCTAGATTTAGGATTAGATAATTACATTTAATTAATTTGTTCCATTTATTTATTTATTTATTTATTTTGATGAAAATATATATATTTATATATATTTTCATTTTTTTTTGTTTTTTATTATTTTTTTATTCTTAATTTTACAAATATACATCCGAGTCCTTGTACATTTTATTCGTGTTCGTTTATTTGATAAGTGTTTGTTCTGATGATGATCCAAGACAATTTATAAAAGTTGGTAATTTAATTACCATAGTCTCGTTAGGTTTACGCCTCAATTCCTTAACCGGGTGAGATTTAAAGTCAAACTAGGACTAAATCCTAAGTTGAAGTTCGTTCTAGACTTAACGGTCGTTAACGTATAATAAAAGAACTAACGAGAAAAAGTTGGGTTGTTATAGTACCTACCCGTTATTAGAAATTTCGTCCCGAAATTTGGTCGTTGCTGTCATCTGGCGTTTCGTTTGCAAATAAATGAGGATATTTCTCTCTCATGTGATCTTCACATTCCCACGTGGTCTCGGGTCCTCGAAGTGCGTTCCATCAAACTTTGACGATTGGTATTCTACTCTGACGAAGTCCTTTGACGTTATGTCAATGATTTCCACGGGTTTTTCAATAAAGTTCAGTTTGTCGTCAACTTGGATTTCATCAAGTGGGATGATAAGGTCCTCCTTCGCTAAGCACTTTTTCAAATTCGACACATGAAACGTATCGTGTATTCCAGCGAGTTGTTTAGGTAATTCTAGTCGATAGGCCACTGGCCCAATACGTTCGATGATCTTGAAAGGCCCCACATATCTTGGGCTCAGCTTTCCTCGTTTGCCAAAGCGTATCACACCTTTCCACGGAGACACCTTTAGCAGGACCATGTCGTTTTCTTGAAATTCTAACGGTTTTCTTCTGACGTCAGCATAACTCTTTTGACGACTTCGGGCTGTCTCTAGCCTTTGCTTAATCTTTACAATGTGTTTGGTCGTCTCGTGAATGATCTTGGGACCAGTCAATTTTCGGTCACCCACTTCGTTCCAACAGATTGGCGATCTACATTTTCGTCCATAGAGTGCCTCGAACGGTGCAACTTGGATACTTGAATGATAGCTGTTATTATAAGAAAACTCAGCTAATGGCAGGAATCGGTCCCATCCTTTTCCAAAATCAATAACACAGGCTCGTAACATATCTTCGAGCGTTTGAATCGTTCTCTCGCTTTGTCCATCTGTTTGAGGATGGTAAGCAGTACTCATGTCTAATTGCGTTCCCAAAGCTTCTTGTAACGACTTCCAGAATCTAGAAGTAAAATGGCTATCTCGATCCGAAATAATAGAAACAGGCACACCATGACTTGAAACAACTTCCTTCAAATACAACTGAGCAAGCTTTTCCATCTTGTCAGTTTCCTTCATCGGTAAAAAGTGAGCTGATTTGGTGAGACGGTCAACAATCACCCAAATCGTATCATAGCCATTCGCGGTTTTAGAAAACTTCGTAATAAAGTCCATGGTAATCCGTTCCCACTTCCACTCAGGAACTCAGGCTGTTGCAGTAGCCCAGAAGGTTTCTGGTGTTCAGCTTTAACTTTAGAGCAAGTCAAGCACATGCCCACATAGGTAGCAATATTCGCTTTCATTCCAGGCCACCAATATAACATTTTTAGATCGTGGTACATCTTGTCGGTGCCTGGGTGAATCGAATACCTTGTCTTATGTGCCTCATCAAGCACTTTCTTTCTTACTTCGCCAATTTTTGGTACCCAAACTCTTCTGGCAAAATAACGAGTTCCATCTCCTTTAATTTCGAACTGCTTGTCTAAACCACTAAGAGATTCTTCCTTCTTATTTTCTTCTTTAAGCGCTCCGAGTTGGGCATTTCGAATTTGTGTAGTCAAATTGGTATGGACAATCAGATTTAAGGCTCTAACTCGTAAAGGTTTAACCCTTTCTTTTCGGCTTAGGGCATCAGCCACCACATTTTCTTTACCAGGGTGGTATCGGATGTCGCAATCATAATCATTTAATAACTCAACCCAGCGTCGTTGCCTCATGTTGAGTTGTTTTTGGTTTAAAATATGCTGCAAACTCTTATAATCAGTAAAGATGGTACACTTAGTTCCATAAAGATAGTGTCTCCACATTTTGAGTGCGAAGACCACAGCACCAAGTTCTAAATCATGTGTGGTGTAGTTTTGTTCGTGAATCTTTAGTTGACGGGAGGCGTAAGCAATGACCTTTTTGAAATGTCCCGTTCTTATTGATTAAAAACGTTCCATATTAATTGATTTCATTGCGAGGTTTTGACCTCTATATGAGACGTTTTTCAAAGACTGCATTCATTTTAAAACAAACCATAACCTTTATTTCATCAATAAAGGTTTAAAAAGCTTTACGTAGATTATCAAATAATGATAATCTAAGATATCCTGTTTACACACGACTATTACATAATGGTTTACAATACAAATATGTTACAACAAAATAAGTTTCTTGAATGCAGTTTTTACACAATATCATACAAGCATGGACTCCAAATCTTGTCCTTATTTAAGTATGCGACAGCGGAAGCTCTTAATAATCACCTGAGAATAAACATGCTTAAAAACGTCAACAAAAAATGTTGGTGAGTTATAGGTTTAACCTATATATATCAAATCGTAACAATAGACCACAAGATTTCATATTTCAATATACATCCTATACATAGAGATAAAAATCATTCATATGGTGAACACCTGGTAACCGACATTAACAAGATGCATATATAAGAATATCCCCATCATTCCGGGACACCCTTCGGATATGATATAAATTTCGAAGTACTAAAGCATCCGGTACTTTGGATGGGGTTTGTTAGGCCCAATAGATCTATCTTTAGAATTCGCGTCAATTAGGGTGTCTGTTCCCTAATTCTTAGATTACCAGACTTAATAAAAAGGGGCATATTCGATTTCGATAATTCAACCATAGAATGTAGTTTCACGTACTTGTGTCTATTTTGTAAATCATTTATAAAACCTGCATGTATTCTCATCCCAAAAATATTAGATTTTAAAAGTGGGACTATAACTCACTTTCACAGATTTTTACTTCGTCGGGAAGTAAGACTTGGCCACTCGTCGATTCACGAACCTATAACAAATATGTACATATATATCAAAGTATGTTCAAAATATATTTACAACACTTTTAATACATTTTGATGTTTTAAGTTCATTAAGTCAGCTGTCCTTGTTAGTAACCTACAACTAGTTGTCCAAAGTTAGATGTACAGAAAAAAAAAATTGATATATATTATCTTGAATCAATCCACGGCCCAGTGTATACACGTCTCAGGCTAGATCAAAATTCAAAGTATATATATTTTTGGAATCAACCTCAACCCTGTATAGCTAACTCCCACATTACTGCATATAGAGTGTCTATGGTTGTTCCAAATAATATATACACATGGGTCGATATGATATGTCAAAACATTTGCATACGTGTCTATGGTATCCCAAGATTACATAATATATTAGAATACATGTATAATACAATATAAGTTAGCTAGGATATGATTAATATAGATTTGTTACCAATTTTCACGTTGCTACAACAAGAAAAATTATCCAATCTTGTTTTACCCATAACTTCTTCATTTTAAATCCGTTTTGAGTGAATCAAATTGCTATAGTTTCATATTGAACTCTATTTTATGAATCTAAACAGAAAAAGTATAGGTTTATAGTCGGAAATATAAGTTACAAGTTGTTTTTGTAAAGGTATTCATTTCAGTCGAAAGAACGACGTCTAGATGACCATTTTAGAAAACAAACTTCCACTTTGAGTTTAACCATGATTTTTGGATATAGTTTCATGTTCATAAGAAAAATCATTTTTCCAGAAGAACCACTTTTAAATCAAAGTTTATCATAGTTTTTAATTAACTAACCCAAAACAGTCCGCGGTGTTACTACGACGGCGTATGTCCGGTTTTACGGTGTTCTTCGTGTTTTCAGGTTTTAAATCATTAAGTTAGCATATCATATAGATATAGAACATGTGTTTAGTTGATTTTAAAAGTCAAGTTAGAAGGATTAACTTTTGTTTGCGAACAAGTTTAGAATTAACTAAACTATGTTCTAGTGATTACAAGTTTAAACCTTCGAATAAGATAGCTTTATATGTATGAATCGAATAATGTTATAAACATCATTACTACCTCAAATTTTCTGGATAAAGCTACTGGAAATGATAAAAAATGGATCTAGCTTCAAAGGATCCTTGGATGGCTTGAAAGTTCTTGAAGTAGAATCATGACACGAAAACAAGTTCAAGTAAGATTTCCACTCGAAATAAGATTGTTATAGTTATAGAAATTGAATCAAAGTTTGAATATGAGTATTACCTTATATTAGAAGGATATCTTACTGTAAATAAGAAAGATTTCTTGAGGTTGGATGATCACTCTACAAGATTGAAAGTAAGCTAGCAAACTTGGAAGTATTTTTGATTTTATGAAGCTAGAACTTGTAGAATTTATGAAGAACACTTAGAACTTGAAGATAGAACTTGAGAGAGATCAATTAGATGAAGAAAATTGAAGAATGAAAGTGTTTGTAGGTGTTTTTGGTCGTTGGTGTATGGATTAGATATAAAGGATATGTAATTTTGTTTTCATGTAAATAAGTCATGAATGATTACTCATATTTTTGTAATTTTATGAGATATTTCATGCTAGTTGCCAAATGATGGTTCCCACATGTGTTAGGTGACTCACATGGGCTGCTAAGAGTTGATCATTGGAGTGTATATACCAATAGTACATACATCTAAAAGCTGTGTATTGTATGAGTACGAATACGGGTGCATACGAGTAGAATTGTTGATGAAACTGAACGAGGATGTAATTGTAAGCATTTTTGTTAAGTAGAAGTATTTTGATAAGTGTCTTGAAGTCTTTCAAAAGTGTATGAATACATATTAAAACACTACATGTATAAAGTGTATGAATACATATTAAAACACTACATGTATATACATTTTAACTGAGTCGTTAAGTCATCGTTAGTCGTTACATGTAAGTGTTGTTTTGAAACCTTTAGGTTAACGATATTGTTAAATGTTGTTAACCCAATGTTTATAATATCAAATGAGATTTTAAATTATTATATTATCATGATAATATGATGTATGAATATCTCTTAATATGATATATATACATTAAATGTCGTTACAATGATAATCGTTACATATATGTCTCGTTTCAAAATCATTAAGTTAGTAGTCTTGCTTTTACATATGTAGTTCATTGTTAATATACTTAATGATATGTTTACTTATCATAATATCATGTTAACTATATATATATCCATATATATGTCATCATATAGTTTTTACAAGTTTTAACGTTCGTGAATCACCGGTCAACTTGGGTGGTCAATTGTCTATATGAAACCTATTTCAATTAATCAAGTCTTAACAAGTTTGATTGCTTAACATGTTGGAAACACTTAATCATGTAAATAACAATTTCATTTAATATATATAAACATGGAAAAGTTCGGGTCACTACACTTTTGCCGTTGCATCAAGACACAGCCAAAACTTGGTGAGATGCGTCACAGTATACAACAAAGTCATTGTTTCCTTCGAGTAGGGACATGATAGGAGCAGATGTTAGTTTTTGTTTCAAGAGTTGAAAAGCAGCTTCATGCACATCGGACCACTCATATTTCTTGCCCTTATGAGTCAAGGCAGTCAATGGTCGTGCAATCTTGGAGAAACCTTCAATGAATCTCCTATAATAACCAGCAAGACCTAAGAATTGTCGCACTTGGGTTGGCGTCTTAGGTGCTTCCCAGTTTCTAATAGATTCAATCTTCGCTGGATCCACTTGTATCCCTTGGCTACTAACCTCGTGACCAAGGAATTGTACCTTCGATAGCCAAAACTCGCGCTTTGAAAACTTTGCGTACAATTGTTCCTTCTCGAGTAGTTCCAATAGTAATCTCAGATGTCGCTCATGTTCCGCTTTACTCTTCGAGTATATCAAGATGTCATCGATGAACACGATTACAAACTTGTCCAGATAGGGCTTGCATACACAATTCATAAGGTCCATGAACACTGCAGGAGCATTTGTTAACCCGAATGACATCACTAGGAATTCGTAATGGCCATAGCGAGTTCTAAACGCTGTCTTGGAGATATCTTCATTCTTCACCCTCAGTTGGTGATAACCAGATCTCAAATCGATCTTAGAGTATACGGATGACCCTTGTAGTTGGTCGAATAGATCATCGATTCTCGGTAGTGGATACCTGTTCTTGATAGTTAACTTATTCAGCTCGCGATAGTCGATACACATTCGCAGGGATCCATCCTTCTTTTTGACAAAAAGAATGGGGGCTCCCCACGGAGATGAGCTTGGTCGAATGAAACCTCTATCCAAAAATTCTTGCAATTGGTTGGACAACTCTTTTAGTTTCGATGGTTCCAATCTATATGGTGATCGTGCAACTGGTGCAGCTCCGGGTACGAGATCTATTTGGAATTCTACCGATCTATGAGGTGGAAGACCAGGTAGTTCTTCGGGAAAGACGTTTGGAAATTCTCTAACAATTGGTACATCTTCAATTCGCTTTTCTTCGATCTCGATCTCTTTCACATGTGCAAGGATAGCTTGATAGCCTTTCCTTAAATACTTTTGTGACTTCATGCACAAAATTAGGTTAAGTTTTACGCCAGTTTTGTCCCCATAAACCATCAAATTCTCCCCATTATCAAGGGGTATACGAATCGCCTTCTCGAAACACACTACTTCGGCTCTATTCTTAGACAACCAGTCCATTCCTATTACTACATCAAAGCTTCCTATTTAAATAGGCATCAGGTCCACCAAAAATGGGTTTCCTTCTAAAACTAAGGTACAGTCTTTGTAGATTTTATTAGCCTTCATAAGTTTACCGTTCACCAGTTCAATACAGTACTTAGTGTCTATGGGTACATGGGTTTTATCAAGCATGAAACTAGATTCTATGGATACGAAACTTCTATTGGCACCACAATCAAACAGTACTAAAATAATGTGATTGTTTAGAAGAAACGTACCAGTAACCAAGTCGGGGTCCTCACGAGCCTCGTGAGCATTGATATTGAAGGCTCTTCCTCTTCCTTTCTCTGTTCCTTTCTTGTTTGGACATTCATTTCTAAAATGCCCCTTCTGACCGCACTCATAACACGTCTTCACGGCACCATCATTAGTAGCAGGAGGATTTGCAGTACCAGTAGTCTTTGACCAGCAGTTCTTGGTCAGGTGCCCTATTTTCTTGCACTTTCCACAAGTCACAGTGCATCTTCCCTCATGGTGTCTCTCACACCTTGAACAGTAAGGAGCCTTTCCTTGATACCCCTTTCCAGAAACTTCCTGCTTTTTGGATGACTGGGAGTTAGAATTTCCAGTCCACTTCCTCTTATTATCCCCAAACTTCACCTCAGCAGCAGTCCGTTGAGTAATTTGATCCATGAGATCATTTGCCATATTAATGGTCTCTTGCAAAGTTTGGGGTTTAGAAGCATGAACACTAGCTTGAATGTTTTCAGAGAGACCCTTAACATAACGGTCGATTTTCTTCCTTTCAGTTGGGACCATTCCGGGACACAGCAGAATCAATTCCAAATAGCGGTTGGTGTAAGTAGCAAGATCAGTCCCAATAACCTTTAGATCCCATAACTCAGCCTCCTTCTTCTTAACTTCATTATCGGCAATACTCAGCAGTCATACGGGTTTTGATGTCTTCCCAAGGGATGGCATGAGCAGCCTCGAGACCTATAGGTCGAGCAATAGAATTCCACCAGGTCAAGGCCTTACCTTCCAGTGTGGAAGTAGCAAACTTTACCCAGTTAGCTTGAGCACAGTTACTAATACTAAACACTGACTCGATCTTCTCAATCCAATGGGTTAGACCCGCTGGTCCTTCAGTGCCTTTGAATGGTAGTGGCTTACAAGCCATAAACTCCTTGTAAGTGCAGTTTTGTCTCGTGTTCGAGCCTCCAGGCATATTAGCCAATGCAGCGGAGACACCTTCATTGATAAGTGCTCGGAGTTCTTCAGGACTGTAAGTTCGTTTTCCAGACATTGTTCTTCAAATAATAAATACATAGTTAGCATCCTTAGATATGTATGCATATTGTCAAATATTCGGGGTAATTTCTCCATTCGGAGGAGGTCGTAGTAGCTCGGTGAATGGTTAGGACTTTCGTCCTCGGAGTCGGAGAGGATGATGGGGTTAGCTTTTTAACTAAAAGAAAACGAGTAAATCTAGGGTAACAAGTAAGTAAGGCAACTTATAATCGTCTAGTTATAGATTAGGCTTATTAACGTATCCTATAGGCATACACACTAATGCATCCTAATTCCCTATAACCAGAGCTCTGATACCAACTGTAATACCCCGTCAAAATGTGGCATTGACGTACTGTATTACCAGAGGTCAAAGTCTGATCGATGCAAGCTATATGCAACGTTTTAAAAAAAACAATAGTGGCATTTTATTCAAAAACCAAACGTTTTACAATACTTAAAGAAAACTAACAAAGTACTAATCAAAACCAAATGTATTTAAAATGTAAAGATATAATGCCACTATCAAAGTTTAAACAAATCTTCATTTCCAAATGCATGACCTCTACTGCCTTACTAGCTAGAGCGGAAGCATTCCCTAATTACCTGAGAATAAACATGTAAAAATGTCAACACAAAGATTGAGTGAATCATAGGTTTAAGTAGTATAAAGTATAGAGTATAGACCACAAGATTTCGTTTGCATGCTTTGCCGGCATCTTTAAAATATAAAAATATTCTATAAGTTTGAGCACCCAGTAACTAAGCCTTAACGTTTGTTTAGTACCCCTGTTGTTATGTACACCTAACCAAAATGTACTACCTCAAATAGTATACGCCCGTTAAGTATAGGTTAGTTTCTAACCCGGACGGACGGGGATGTCAAGCCCTATGGATCCATATACACCTATTCGCGCCCACCAGTTCCTAAACTGGTAGTTACTAGTTACCAAAGCTAAGGGATTTTCGGTTATAACTCAGCATAGAATGTAAGTTTAGCACTTGTGTCTACATTATAAAACAGAAAAAGAAATGTATTCTCACCCCGAAAACAGTTTATAAAACAATTAAAAAGTTGGGGCTATGACTCACCTTATGAGCACAGTAACAGAGTGATAGCAAAATAGTAGCGGTAGTCCAAAGTTGTCAACCTATCATCATTAGGTTTAGGTTAGTCGGATCATCATGGTCATCATCATCATCATTATAGTTATGTGTTTGATATATATATATATTACCGATGTTCCTTTTAAAAGTTTTCAATGTTATCCATTCCTACAGTTTAGATGTTGCATAACTCAAACGATTCTCGTTGCTATCAAGTAAGTCAATGGACAGCCAGATGTAACCGGGGGCCAGGACTCTTGATCCGACTTTAAGTCGTGACATTCGAGATCCACAACCTTATCCCAAACTGGCAACCTAGACACCATCCATGACCATAACTAGCGGTGAGTCTCGTGAAAGTCATACATTATTTGTTTGTGATTTTTAATTCGACGTATGTTCTAGTGAGTATAGGAATACTTCACTTAATTATTTCTTTCCATGTATATACTTACACACATACACATATACTTCTAATTATGAGGTACGTATATATGTATCTACATTTATACATGTGTGCACCCATGTGTTCATGTATATCTACATATACGCATGAACATAATCTTTCATATATATCTATATGTTTCACATATACACAATATCATATCCATACTCAATCATATTCGTTATAATGTAAGTATTATCTTTAAAGTTTAATTCATAACTTATACTTAATAATATTAACTTCATAATATTATCATATTCATTACTATTAACTTCTCATTCTTATCACGATTCATTATCACTTAATAATTCAATATTGTCTTCTAAATAATCTTCCTATTATTCATGATAATATTCATAGTGATACAATTCTATTAATACTTATGTTGAAGTTTAAATCTTTATGTGTTTTAAGTATATATATATATATATATATATATATATATATATATATATATATATATATATATATATATATATATATATATATATATATATATATATATATATATATATATATATATATATATATATATGTTCGTGTTACATATAATTATAGATTCATCTTCATACATATGTATTTATAATCATCATGTTCATAATCTTTTTATGTTATCTATAAGTATGTTATAATTCATAATCTTCAAGTTTATCTATAAAATTTATTATAATCAATTCACCATGTTTATCTATAATCATATTCCTAATCATACTATAATATTTATAATCATATTCATATTCATCTTCATATTCATATAAGTATTATTAAAGTTCATAACTTTTATTAAATTCATATCCATATCAACCTACGTTCAAAGTTTTATCTTTATACATATTCAAGTTCATCAATTTTATTCATGTATAAACATTATATCATAAGCATATGAATTAAAGATTATGTATATATAAAGTGTATAATTAAAACTTGAGTTTATGTGGTACCTTGGGAGTGAATTAACAAGAAAAAGAGATGGTTTTGACGGTTGAATGGAGGCCGAACAGCAGCAGCAAAAACAGAAGCAAAACGCAGCAAAAAGTGGCCAAAAAGGTGGCGGTTTGGTGGTGTTCTGTGGCGGACAGCAGCTGCAAAAACAGAAGGTTGTTTTGGGCGGTTTTGGGTGGCGTTTGGTGGTTGGAAACAGCAGCAAAAGAAGCTGCAGCAGGCGGCAACAGTAGCAGCCCAAAACCTGCGGTTTTGGTGCTGTTTTTCGGGCAGAAACAGCAGCAAAAAGCTGCTGTGATGGTGGTGTTGCTCGGCTTAAAAACGCAGCAAAACAGGTGGTGGTGGTGGCTGTTTTTAGTGGTCGGCGGTGGTGATGTGGGGGAGGTGATGGTTGCCGAATTCCACAAGAGAAAAAGGGAGAAAGTTATGATTTTTATGAATGAATTATGAGCTAGGATCATGGGTTTATATCGGTGAGCAATTAGAAGAGAGTTAGGATTAGTATGGAGTTAGGATAAGGCTTTAGAAGTTTTAAGAAGGTTATGACTCTTTGGCTTAGGATAAAGCTTCAAGTGTTTGAGTAGGATTAGGACTTCATTAGATTATTCTAGATTTAGGATTAGATAATTACATTTAATTAATTTGTTCCATTTATTTATTTATTTATTTATTTTGCCGAAAATATATATATTTATATATATTTTCTTTTTTTTTTGTTTTTTATTATTTTTTTTATTATTAATTTTACAAATGTACATCCGAGTCCTTGTACATTTTATTCGTGTTCGTTTATTTGATAAGTGTTTGTTCTGATGATGATCCAAGACAATTTATAAAAGTTGGTAATTTAATTACCATAGTCTCGTTAGGTTTACGCCTCGATTCCTTAACCGGGTGAGATTTAAAGTCAACCTAGGACTAAATCCTAAGTTCAAGTTCGTTCTAGACTTAACGGTCGTTAATGTTTAATAAAAGAACTAACGAGAAAAAGTTGGGTTGTTATAAGTATTTATATCATACTCAAATATATTAATTTGTTGTGGAAATATGGTGTTATAAATGGTATTGATCTGTTATTTATTACACCACAAATAAAGGGCATGAGCAAAAGGTGTGTTAATGATGTGGCATCCTAGTTGGCAGGTGGGTGACTTCCCTGACGCCTCTAACTGGACGTTACCCGCGACGAAAAAGGCGTCAGTCAAATGGGTGACAAAATTTTTTGAGGTGTCAGATATATTTTTGACCAATCAGAGTTCAACACATATCTATACAATATATATTACGGAGTATTAATTTATTTTTTCCTCAAAACTTTCAATCAAATTTTACAACATCACCAAAATCTCTCCACTCAAATTTTAACACTAAAATTTAGCACACAATTATTTACATTCACTCGATGACATTGTCACATCACCCAAAAAGTACTTTATTTACCATCACGTCACAGTCAGGGTTATTTGTGATCTTAGTGATGGAGATGAAATGTTGACGTGACACTCAAGTGTCAATTAATGATTGATGAAACTTATGTCATGAATGTTCGGAAGTCTAAACACATGGTGTAAATAAATAAGGTACACAATTTTGAATTGTGTACATATCACTTTCCAAATAAATAACGTACATAAATTTTTACCAATGTCCCACGTACCAATTACTGCATGAAATTTTAAAGTCACGAAATATAAATACTTCATGAGAGGTCTTGTATGCATTTACCGGGAGTTACAAGCACACTGTCGATTCAGTATTCCCCAATTTGAACACAAAACACTGCCAGTACCACATATTTCACTATTTAGATTCAAAAATTATTTACTGCTTGAAAGACAATAATCACACAACCACCATAAATTGCATTTACCATACTTCCAGTATCTGTTCCATTACTGATATTTTACTAATTATCTGGTGGTGACATAATGTAAAAGGCAGGATATGTAAATGAGTCTGAAAAGATGAAAGTGTAATGAAGGATGGATTATGAATTTTGGTGGAATATTAATTGCTGGATATACAGAAACTGACTAGTGTACAATGTACATGTTGGTCTAAAAGGTGTTACATGGTCACTGGTTTTTGCAATTGCAGGAAAGGTATCTAGTCCACACACAAACAGTGATCGTTGTACAATCGCATAGTTTAATGTTTGCGATATTGGATGAAACATGTAGTCAGATGATGATGTAGCTGAGAAAACACAAGAAAATAAATAACTTTATTCAATCATGGTACATAAAAATAGACTAACATGTGAGAAAAAACAACAGAGATCAAGTGAAAACTATAGGTAAGATTTTACTCTATGGAAAACAATCCTTAGTGAAAGTAAATTGTTCCCTAGTAAACAATAAAATAGAATATTGATTACATTGTGTGTGTTTAAAGAAGATTCAAAAATAAGCAGACATCATTAAACTGTGTTTCTTATCCAATATACTCATGTGGCAATATATGGTACCCTGATGGCATTAAACAACCTGTTCCTACACTGAAAGACCTATCGATGGTAAAATCTAGCGAGAGAAAATTCAAATTCACTTGTAAATAGAGGTTAATTTGGGCTAGAATTTTGAAGCGCTAAACGAGTAAGGTCAGAAAATTAACTAAGAGGCAAACTAGTCAAACGGGTAGACCATGTCGCACAGAGCCAATGATGTATCAAGTGTTTAAACGACCTTTAAGTATTTGTCTATCGTAAAAAAAAAGGATTTGACTAACTTATGCCCTAAGGATCATCAGAAACACTCAAAGTATCCTAGTAAAGTTAATAGATTAACTTAAAACTATGTAGGTTTCCTTTAATAATTCTATATTTATTTATTATTAAATTTTGAATACTTATAACTTATAGGATATAACCTTATAAGTTATAACCTTAAGATCATTAGCCAAATTCTTTAACTTATTACTGTCGATCAGCGGGTCAAAGTCTGAAGCAAATTTAGGGTTGTAATTGTCGCGATTAATTGAATTTAGGGTTACTTTTAAACGATTCTGCCTAAACCGAGCTTACATGTCGGTCAACGGGTCAAAGTCTGGATTATTCTGTTTAAGTCTTGATATGATTAAAAATCAATTAGAGCAGGGTTTAATTTCAATTATACTTATTTTAATTTCGTTTGATTTTGATTTCGGTTTCTAGACAATTATGTTCATGTTTAAGGTTCTATTTTATATTTACACATAATATAGAAATTTATTAGTATTCAAATGATAAAAAAAAAAAAGTCCAATCCAATTAACCCCCAATTACCCACCGAATTTCCGATTAATAACTACAAAGTCCCGGGTGATAACTCCCCGCCTAGCCTATTTTACAAACCTTGCCGATAGATAGTAGTAAATGGCAGAATAACAATTGATGGATAAGAATTAAATCCTGTAAAAAAAATAGAAATGATCTTTTACAATCTAACAACAACAAAATTCAAAATCTAAAAAAACAAGCATCTACCTTGCATCCTTAACTACATATAAACTTCATAGATTGTAGGAACAACATGTCACATTTGATGGCAATTTACCAACTGAAATATAGACTAAGCTATATACCTGGCAGAAACAGAAGAATGTAATATGTGAAGCTGATTTGAGAAATTCAATATTAGGTCAATTAGTCAAACCCAGCACCAGTCCAACTAGATCCTCTCTTAGGTACTGCTCCAATTCCTTTACCTCTCACTTGCGTTGCATTTTTCTTTTTTCCGCTTCCATCCACATGTCCAGCTGTCCTTTGACTATTTTGACTTTCCACACCACTCTGATTCGAAACAACCTTAGTTGATTCAGCAGGTGGTTCTGTCGTACTAGAAACTGATACCTCAGTCTTTGTTGTAGCTAATGCAGGTCCCATTGGACTCCCAACCTACAGAAAAATTAAAACAAATTATTAGGACTTCAATAGTATGTGTAAACAATGCGATTATTTTGATCGAGTATGCAAGTGTAAGAGTGTTCCTACCATCATTTCGGTAAACAGACAACAACCTTAAACTTAGTAACGTAAAGAAAAAAAATTGAAAGAAAAGAAGACTTACGACTTCTGTATATACAGATGATCTTCTTGGATTCAAAGCCTCTAGTCGCCTTTTTAGTTCCTCTAGTCGCGCAAACTGAGAGCTACTGCTCTCTTGGACCTGTAAAATATAAGTGAGTATGCAGGACGAGTTACATTGCTGTGAATAAATAGTTAAGTACCAAATTATTCAAATCTTCGCATAGTTTCTGCTTGAGTGCTTCTTCGTCCTTCACAGCTTTCGATGCAGCTTCCCAAGCCTGCGCCACAAATCGAAATGTTTATTAAACCATTTATAATTATTATCTATGCAAAAACAATACATGTATACGAATATGACAAGAAAATAAAGTGAACATATATGAATTAAAATACGCCATACTTTCTTAGCTTCTTCTTCCTTCAACTTAGCAAAACGAATCCTCTCTGTTGACAATTCGATTTTCTTCCTCATATGCTCAAGTGCTTCAAAAGATGTAAATGTAGATCAGAATAAAATCAATACTTGGAGCCATATATATACATCCAATATAATAACTGTGGTAAAACCATATAATGCACCAACCGGCTTTCTTTGGGCCTGCAGTGAGTTTCATCTCCATATTAAGATTTGAAAGCTCCCGTTCAACATCACGAATTTTGGAATAATTCTCGTCAATATATCTGAAAGGTGTACACATTAACTAACTAACTAACTCAAAGTGTATATGCTATGATCAAGTTAAACGGCAACTGATAAAAGTGTTTTGTAACATGAATAGTTGGAATCAATACAGGTAGGGTAATGGTCTAATTCATCTAGCAAACATATCGAATATTTCATATATAGACATTTCAAGTTCTCATTTAAAGAATTCAAGTAACATAGGTAAGTAACTAATAGCTTCTCAATGTACTCGAACTATGGATCAAATGATCTTCATCTACATTATGAAATGAAGCCAGTAATGATCATCTAATTCAATTTGTTTTCGTTGTTATAGCTGAAGATACACGATTAAGAAGATCACGAATATGAAATTATCAATTGTACACTCAGCGCTTCAATCTTAACTTCACAATACACAAATTAACACGTATAGAAAACCTACTCCATAAATACCTAACCTGAAATTCGGTATATCAGTTACAAATACTTACAATCAATATTTCAATATATATATATATATATATATATATATATATATATATATATATATATATCAATCAATTACTATTCAAAGTTTATAACGAGAAATGCAATTGAGTAAAATAAGTAAATCGAAATTGATAAGTAGAATGTAGAATAAACGTACTTTCTCAATTGATTTTGCTCTTCTTCGATCATCTGATAACAAGAACACGTCCATTTGTCAATTAATTTGGATAATATTAAACATAATTGAATTGATTAAGATTAAAATAGAAGCACGCACCCGCTCAGTGTGGGCGATCACCGGTGATTCGCGAACGAGACCGTCAGGTCCCATTTCCGTCACCAATGAAGGATCAATTGACATCCTTAAATATTATTTGTAAATTTCTCCGTTTGATTTGACGGATCTATCGATTGATAAAGGAATCTGGATTGGTGATTACTTCAGGAAGATTAACAAATTATATGAAGAAAGAAATGGTTTAGTGGAATTAAGGAGGATAAATCTGGGGGAACTAGTAATGCACGTGGAAAGGGGCACGATGATACTATACTTGCTTGCTTGTTTAATTTTTTTTTTTTTAAAAAAAAAAAAAAAAAAAAAAATTTCTTAAAGTCAAAATTCGCGTAAAAATGTTTAAATACATAATCAATCACTCAATCACAACTCTTCTTTTATATATCTTCTTTTTCTATCTTCTACGTTATTAGTTTCTTTATTGTGAGTGAATATTTTTTGTAAAAAATATAAGAGTAATAAAGCATTTCTCTAGAATTAAATATTCCAAATTATTTCACTAGAGTTCCAAATTCATTAACTTTATTTTCTATCGTAAAACCGGTATTTCAAGTTTTCAACCTAATTCTATTGTATTTACTTTCTACTTGTTCATGCATATTTTTTCCAAAGAAATACCTACACACGAACAACAATGCGAAAGAGTTTTTTTAGGCGTTAACGTCGTTGATCTCCGGTCCGGTTACCGTGAATAACCCGTACCCGATATGATGATCTCGGGAGGGTGGCCAACGAATTGCCTGCCGGTTGATAGTCAGACCCTATCGACGGCAAAGGGAGAAAAACCCTACAAGACCCGTAGGTAAAAACCCTAGTGTTGCGATCGTGAAGACGATCGTGGAGAAGATCCGGCAAGAACTGCCGTATGCGTTGCGGACTTGCGGTGGTGGAGGAGCTGCGGTGTGATCGAATGACCGTATGAGGTGTCTTTGATATAGGAAGAAAACCCTATATTTATAGGGGAAAGACTAGGGTTAAGGGAAAATTAGGGTTTATAGCTTATGGGCCAAGCGTAAATACAACCCTAATGGACCATACCCGATCAAGTCCCCCCAGTTCGGTATGATATCTTTTGTTAAGTATCGTATCGAATTCTCCATTGCAATACAGTAAGAACAAAACAAGTGTGCGCAATAGCTACACGAGAGATACGCGGACAGCCTGCGGAAAACCAATTCCGCGTTAAGCTGCGCAAAAGTTGCGCGGATATCTGTGCGGAAAACCAATTCCGTTTGAAGCTACGCGAGGTCGCAGCACGAAAGCTACGCGGAAAACCAATGCCGCATGTGTGTGCGTGAAAGACAGTAGCTGCGCATATTGTTTTCTAAAAACCGCATACAAATAAACAATTCAACAAAATAAAAAACAAACTTTCTCAAACCGAACGCGTAAGTAGGAGTACGAGATATTATCTAGAGACCTGTTCTCAAAGTTATGTCGTTGAGATCTACCAAAAGCTTGAGATCTATTTAAATATTTAATTGTTCCTTTCCTCGTAACAATTCTACGGAGGTTAATAGATATAGATACTCTCTATCAAATGAAACAATTAATTATAAAATAAGTTGTAAAGCACATGTAGTCACGTGTAGTTACTGTGATCATCCTTTAATTAATTACGCTTGTGAAAAGGTACCATCGATATCGAGAATTGATAAAGAAAATCACAAAACTTACGTACATGAGCAAGATCTACTTTGCCGATAAAAACTTTGAGAATATTTGACGGGCCCCACGGTGGGCTCCAATTGTTCATGCATATTTTTTTCAAGGAAAAACCTACACACGAACAACAATGCGAAAGGGTTTTTTTACGCGTCAACGTCGTTGATCTCCAGTCCGGTTACCGTGAATAACCCGTACCCGAGATGATGATCTCGGGAGGGTGGCCAACGAATTGCCCGCCGGTCGATAGTCGGACCCTATCGACGGCAAAGGGAGAAAAACCCTACAAGACCCGTAGGTAAAAACCCTAGTGTTGCGATCGTGAAGACGATCGTGGAGAAGATCCGGCGAGAACTGCAGTATGCGTTGCGGACTTGCGGTGGTGGAGGAGCTGCGGTGTGATCGAATGACCGTATGAGGTGTATTTGATATAGGGAGAGAACCCTATATTTATAGGGGAAAGACTAGGGTTAAGGGAAAATTAGGGTTTATAGCTTATGGGCCAAGCGTAAATACAACCCTAATGGACCATACCCGATCACTACTATAACTATTTGTGCATTTTAACTCTCTAGTTATATCAGTCAACGCGAATGCGTATCAAGTCAAGACATCCGTACGGATCATATCCATAGGGATCAGAAGATATTCATAGGGATAAGAAAGACATCCACACGGATGTAAATACAACGGTACGGATTAAAGCCTAGATGAGTATATAAAGAGTTCAAGGCTTCATTATTAGGGTTGATAACACTCCATATACCCTAGCCCAATGCTCTCATCCAAATCAGTCCCAAAAACTCATTCAAGTCGAATAACGACTCTAGGCATCGATCTAATCCATCATTCATTGATCGGTTCGGCTAAATCGATACCCGAAAGTCAACGATTTGCTAGAAAACTCGACCCCAAGATCCAATTTGCTCCAACAACCAACTTAAAATCTAGGCGACCACCTGCTTTGATGTAGTCAGAGTCATTGCACATGTGATCATGAAAGGTGTATCTTTTTTATTATAAGATTCGAATAAAATTTTAGATATTTTTTCACTAGATGACACCTTTTAGTTTTAAAAATTATATTGCTTGCACATATATGTTTTTTTAAGTTTTCCCATTTAGAGGCGTATCGGGCACATGTACGAAGTGTGTAGTCAAACATGATCCACAATTTTATTCACATATATTTATCAGATCACAAAAAGTTTTGTTTATCGAACAATTTAACTCCACATGGACTTTTTTCATTATTGATATTTTTTTAAGTATTATATAACCTTTTATATGTATAAATGATTAAAGATTTAACGTTTATAAGGGTCTTTTTTGTTTAGAACAGGGCCTTTGAAAATAACGAGACGATCACGTTTTTGGAAAATGGAACACGAGAAGAAGAAGAAGAACAATGTTCAATCTCACGAAATACGAAGTATTAAAAGGTGAGATGTTGACAATCACTTATTTATTTTAAAGTTAAAAAAAGTCTGTATAAAATTCAGTATAATATTCAGAAACTTACAAGTAGAGAAACGTAATATGGATCAGCAAATCTAGCCCAAATGAAGCCCAAACACTTCATTGACAAACGGCCCATCTAAAATATTTATAAGTTTTAACTAGCAATTTCATTTTATGATTTTAAACATAACCGAGGAAAATAACATTCCTGCTACTAAATCTATAAAGGACTGAACTTATCATTCAGATCTACTCATGCCGACTACAAGGACCATTACAAGTACCACTATTTGTATAAAAACACAAAACATCATTGACACATAAAAACATGTTGCATTATTGCACCACCACAAAATTTACTCAGCCTTGTTGTTCCAATATTTTATGAACTTCCTCTCTTGTCGGCATAGCGGGAATCGCTCCTTTCTTGGTTACAGCAAGGGCCCCACATGCGTTCGCAAACATAAGAGCTTCTCTCAGCCGTTTCTCATCCTACACAATCACAGCTATTAGTTACAAATCGTAATCAAACAAATAAATCATTTTTTTAGAAAGGCAAAACAAGTAAATCATTAAAATTGAATTATTATTAAACGTAACAAAGGGTATCACGCGGTTATAACCTCATAAAGATGCGTATCAGAAGCCAAAAAGCTCAAAATCCCACTAACAAAAGCGTCTCCAGCACCCGTAGTGTCAATAGGCTTCACTTTCACACCACCAACTCTACCCTTAAATCGCTACAGAACGTTTAAACACATTTTTGATAGCTTAAAAAAAACGAGTCATGTGAGCTAGAAACGTTAAATTACACAAAAAAAAAAAAAAAAAAAAAAAAAAATCATTTTATACATCGGATCTTACCGTAGTATAATATCTACAACCTCGAGCTCCTTCACTAACAAGAAAAAGCTTAAGATTTGGATGAAAAAGCTTCTCCAACACCACATTATCATCATACGCATCATCACCACCGGTCAAAAATGTAATTTCCTCTTCACTTACCTTCAAAATGTTCATTGATGATTTACATAAACGGGTAAACAGATAAGGTTTTAACTGTTCAGGCTACCCATACCCATGGACCATACCTAGGGAACGAGAGATTTTACTCAGATGTACGCGACCTAATTAGAGTTCCTGTGGCCATTTCCGACCCTTTTCCCTGGCCACCCAATATGTACTACTGGTGAGATTTGAACCCGAGACCTCTTGTGAGGATATGGTTCTCTCATTGATCATTCATATACTTCAATTTTAATCATGACTTGTAATTAGTATTAGTACCTTAATCACATCTGCTTGGTCCCACACACTCATTATGCCCTCTCGAGCAGCATCTGCCGATTGCCATAACGGTAGTCTCAAATTCACATCATAAGAGACGATACTGCCCGCCTTTTTAGCTATAGCCATTGCAGCTAAATGTGCTGACTTACATGGTTCATGTATCAAAGTAATCGAACCAAAATGAAATATTTTCGCCTTCATTTGTCATACAACAACTAAACGTTAGACGAGGATCACCAAAAAGTACTAAAAACAACAACAATTTACAAACCTGTTTTATAAGATTCACATCAAGTTCTGATTCTTGAAGTAACATATCCGCACTAGGATTTCTAAAAAACAAAAACTCTCGTTCACCATCTGATTTTAAGCTAACGAAAGCTAATGCTGTTCTTGCTTTATGATCAAATCGCATGCCGCGGTTGTTGACTTTGTTTTCCTTTAAAATATCGGCCAACATGTACCCGAATTGGTCATCACCCACCTAAAAAGAAGTACAAGTTGCAAAGTAAATTTATAGTTATAGTTTGTAATATAAGTTGGGATTTATTTTATTTAGACCAATATAAATATATATACTTTGCCTATAAATGCTGAAGAACCTCCCAATCTCGATATACCGACAGCAACGTTAGCAGGAGCACCACCGGGTGCTTTCTCGAAAACGGGTGCTTTGGCAAGTGGTACTCCAGATACCGATGCCACAAAATCGATCAACATTTCGCCAAAACATACCGTAAGCGAATTCATTGCCTCTGTGGGTTTTTATTGTAAACAGATCACGTGTTAATTTCTTGAAATATAATCAAATTTTTCTAGGGTTCATTTAGGGCTAAATAACATTAATCAAGAAACCAGATACTGTTACTGTATGCAAGATGATCAATACTCTGTTTATATATAGAAAACCATCCCAGTTTTACTTTAACCCTTTGTCTAACCATAAATAGACGATCATATTAATATATTAATATTAATTATAATCATATCAAAAATCAAAATTATTAGATTAGTAACCAAAGGTCACCTTATCCACAAAAATTGGAACATGAAAAGATAAAAGGGAAATAATCAAACTAATACTAATTCAAATTCTAAACGAAAATTAATAGTTCAGTCTCCATAGCATACTTATGTAATCATATTTCATATTCATATTCATATTCATATTCATATTCATATTCATATTCATATTCATATCAAAATTAAAACTATGCATTGTAAAAAAATATATAAACATGAAAGAATCAAAGTGGAAACCTGAAGTTGGGGATTCTGCCATTTGGGTATCAACCTTCAACTAGTGAATGATGTGGAATCAGATTAAAATTAATTTAAAAGTGTTGATTATAGTAAAATAAAAAAAGGAGATGTAAAACCAAAGTTATTTTACCACTAAGCAAAACTATTCAAAAACGGTTGGAAAATGAAATTAAAGTCTGATGATGACGGTGATCAAGATGATTGTGACCGACTCCAGTACATGCAAATATTTTTTATTTTTTACAAAAATATTTTGATATTGCTATTTTTACAAAATACGGAGTATAAATCGTGGTTAATTTATTCATTAAGAGTAAAAAAAATAATATATTATGGCAATGACCAAAAATGTATTGCTAATCACTTCTAAACATAGATGAATCATGTTAATAAATACACATTTAACAACTTTAAAGTAGTCGTTAATTAGCTCCCTTTAATGTATTATACACGCTGGTTATTAATTATTTTTAAATGTGAATGTTATCAAAATTACAACCCATTGAAGCGTGTCAACAATAGTCGTTAGCAAAATTCAGATGATTATAGAGTAAAAAATCATTTTTTTACCTACTACCAAATTTTAGTATCATTTGGAGTCCAAACGAGACACGTCTCACCCTCGAAAACTAGAGTGTCAAGTGTCATGTCATTGACTAAGAATAAAGTAACTTCCAAAACAATTGGCCGAGCCTCAGATTTGGGCTTAAGGTTGGCAATTCTCATTCGAAAATTTGGGCCTACGGCTTAAGAAATTTGGCCATATTTATTACTCCATATTTATTTGAACGAATCATTGAATTATGATTTATGAAGGTTGTATTTTATTTTATGTACTAACATAGATAAAACATATGGCAAAATAGGGTTATGCTTTTGGGAATGATCTTATGGTTTCCATGCCTTCAATGTCATCTTAAAAAATGTTTAATGTAATTCACTGCCTCATTCTTATGTTCCTTCCAAAAAATTAAACTAGTACATAATTTAACCTTAAGTATAATTAGGAACCTTGAGTAATGAGTAATTGGGTCGACTTATTAATTTAAATAGTAAGAACTACGAACTTTGGATCATTACATGGCTTCTCATTCAACGCTCATTCACTCAACAAGGCGTTGAGTTACAACGTGTATCCATTAAGTATACCTGTACACAAGGTTGGAGAACTCGGATCTCGGGGAGATCTCGTTTGGACATTTTTGGGGAGATCTCGGCATCTCGAAAAAATCTAGGGGAGATCTCGGAGGTTTACTTACATTGACTTTTTAGTGTTTTTAGTATAAATTTACATACATAAATAAATATATGTATATTTATACACATTATTACGAGATTTTATAAAACAATCCGAGAAATGAGTGAGATAATCTGAGAAATTATGAGATCTTACAAAAAATCCGAGAAATGAACAAGAAAATTCGAGAATCGTGGCTTTGACCAAGTTTGACTCCGTTGACCGGAAAATCTCGGGATATGGATATCTCGTCTCGATTGCCTTTTAAAAATGAGATCTCGGTGAAGAATAAGGATATTTACAACACTGCCTGTACATAATAAGTTATGTTTTAATTTCTTAGTTAATCAACCATAATCGGTATATATATATATACCCTTTACCCACAAAAACAAAGCCGGTTCACTATCACGCATACGTGAAAGTGGAACGGTTGAGATGTGTAATTAATCTTGTACCTTGTCGTCACTTACTATTTTACTTATTCTCTTGGCATGTCTACATATATATGCTTATATCATACCGGTAAATACTAAATACCTTCTTTATGAATCAATTTTTGGTTCATATCTTCATCTTTACGAATTATGATTGAAAATAGTTAATTATAAATAGGATCGATAGCTCAAACATGTGTTACATATAATCTCAAGAGTCACTTAGTACTTTAAAATAAATTGGTAGCAGAGGCATTTCTTTGTAGACTTATATGCACACATTTGTATCTTCTCATATTCAACGTAGGACTTTGGTTTGCACACCAACAATTGTATGTATTCAGCTTAAATGACATCGGTTCTCTTTTCCTTTTCGTCCTGGCCTTGGTGGCAGGTAGATTTGTCTTCCCATGCATGTTAACATGATCATGAAAATTCACATTAAGATCTTGCGGATTTCTTAATAAAAATGAAGAAGGAATATCGTGATGATATACAAGATCACCTCTTTAATTTGCTTTAAGGTAAAGAATACTATCTAGATACATGCACCTCGATGTAATTAGAATTTTGTATTAAGGGCTTAATAAAGTGATTACGAGAATATGTGTGCTAGGGTTAGAATAGTATGATATGATTTGATGAGATCTTTAAGAAAATGTGCAGATGATTGATCAGATTTTAATAAACAAATCCAAAAAAATCCTCCAATGATTACTATAAGGAGTATCTTCATGTGCAAACAACTAAAAAATTATAAAGCATCAACCAATATCTAATAATTTTTTTCCTTTTAAGGATATGTTTAAATGCTCAATATTTAATATATAATTTAAATTTAACTTTAACTTTAAATTAATTAATCTACTTGTATTCACACTCAAAAGTGGAAGACATCGTACCTGGGGATGATCTTTGCAGGTATCATTTCGTTATTCATTTATTTATTCTATCGTCTCATTAATGGAGTATTAACCTAATATACATGGGTAATCATCAAGTAAATTCTCTAATACCTATCTTATACTCCGTATTTATTTCTTTCCATTATATTTGGATATTGATTATGAATGTAGTTTCTTTTTAACAAAATAAATATACTTGATTAAATAATGTCCTCAAGACGATGCTTTTTTTTACACTACTCCGTATATTATACCAATCGATCTGCTTACCTTTTTCAAGATGTAGACACGGAGAAAACACAGGGCCAAGAGATAAATAAGAAACATAACAACTAGGATTGAAAATTTGGAGTACAATGATGATTAAATATTGACTCAACGTTATCTACAATTGGACAACTACCGGCTGACATGAACCCATTCTGTCCGTCTGAAAGTATAAAGTATTCAGGGATCGCTAATTAAGAATCATTAAGATCATTTGTTTCGCCACTGTTTGCAAACACTCCATTATGTGGGACATACACTGAATTTATTCGTTTGACCGCTCCAACAACTATACTACTACAGAAAAGTAATGTCCTTTTTATTGAGCCGTTGGCTCCAATAACTCTTAACGGTTTTTTACTCTAAACAACCGAGATATTCAAGACATATGATATTGCTCAAATCCGACATGTTTATATTCGCAATGTCAGTCCTTATTTGGTTAGTTTCATGTTCATATTAAAGATTAAATTGTCTACATTTGTTGAAGATTGAAGATACGAGTTATAGAGTGGGTTTCGCAGTTTTGGTGCTTATATATGTGTATGTGTTTTGCGGCCAAATGTTACATAATCAGGTTCAACGCGGGTTCGGGAGCTTAAAGTCTGAAAACTAAGCAGCCAGAATGAGATTTCAGGACCTCGCAATCGCGAGGTCCTATGTGTATACTGTTTCACGTTCACTAAGTTGACATCGAGCATGATTTCCAGTCGCGTAATATGAAGATGTTGTTCGCCAAGAATGAGTTTTTACTGGCTCCCGATCGCGAGGAATTTGTGAAGGGCCATTTTGCGATCGCAAGGATGGGCCTGACATGACCTTTTATTTAAAAACCTAATTTTCACTTGTATCATTCATACTGTAGCCGTGAATTAGAGTTTGAAGGGGCGAAAATTAGTGATTTTTGAGGAATTCCAAGATCACTAAACGTCTCCAATCATTCCATTAGCAAAGCTTGATCCTATTAACATTGAAGATTCATCCTCATATTTGGTTAATCCCTACTTTCATCATATGAATTTTTCTTTGATTATTATTATGATTTTTGCTTTAATGTTTGATGATTGTTAGCTTGAACACTTGAATTCTTGTTGATACTTATTATTTGACTACTTGATGATTGATTATTTAATGTTTGATGATTGTTAGCTTGAACACTTGAATTCTTGTTGATACTTATTGTTTGACTAATTGATGATTGTGATTGTTTGTTAGAAAGAGCTTTCATTAGAGTTTCTTACAATTATTCATAAAGTTCTAAGTTTTTGATTGATTCTTGTGGTTGTCCAATGTAGTGACGTTTATTGGAATATGTCACATTTAGTTAATGGATTTATTTGTTCAGACACTTGTGCATTGACTGGACACGGTATTGAATTACATCAATTGATTAGTTGATACAAGGGTTGATTGTGTACAAAGAGAGTTGGCACAGTTGTTTATACAGTGAATACTGAATCACAGTTCAGGTCTAATAGTCAATGAATTTGATTAACCACCATCTAGAGGTCCTAGGCTACGGGGAATTCTGTGTCGTGTAATCTAGTTTGCAGTGTTTGTTCAGAAGAATTCATAGTGAACCGGTTGGTTTAATTGCAAATGTTTGGTAATTGATCACAACTTAATTTAGAAACATCCAACATTAGTGAAGAAAGTCTAGGTGAACATATTTTTCATCATTCGAATTTGAATTTATCTTTATTACGTTTTATAAACATAAAATACTAAAAACATCGTCATTACTTCAATTCTCCATTTGATTCGGCTAATCATTAAATAGTCAAACCCTTAATATTTGTTATTTGCTCCATTTCTTTTGTTCCTAGTTAATTATATCTTAGTTAATAATCGTGAATTTTGTTGACACTGTCCTTGGAACGATCTTAGAATTACCATTTTCTATTCTGCTACACGATTAGCTACACTGCCCACTAGTGTGTTTAAATCTGATAATCAATATTCTCATTATATAAATTAAAGACACGATTTTACACACTAAAGTACAAATTTTTTATAAAAAAAAATGTATAAAATTGCTTGGATCAATCATGCAAGAAGAGTGGCGTGTGAGAAAAAAATAAAATTTGATTGGTTCATGAAAAATACTATATCAATTGAATTTCTCATAAATAACCTCATTCAAAACTAGATAAACCCACGTAAATCTCTTGTCTTCCAAAACAAACCTAATATGTCGGACTCAAATTAATATCTAAACCCAAACTATTTGTCATTTTACAATTTAACGATGTTCGAGACACCAAACACTACCAACCCAAAGAAAGATGTTATATTCTGCGGACATATAATAACCTAGTTTAGGTAAATTTATTGATTACGATTGCTCCCCCCCGTCCCAGAATTATGTCATGTGACATTGTAAGTCTAATTTAAAAAACTTTAACTTTAAATATTATTATTTTAGTTATATAATATTGGGTTTAAGCCATAAACAGGCCATATACTTTCATTTTTGTTCCAATGTAGGCTATATACCCCAAAAAATACCAATGTAGGTTATATACTCTTAAAAGTTGTATCGATGTACACAAATTTAACAAGTTACCTGTTGAACCGGTAAAGTTAATTATTTAACATTTTTTTTGCATTTTATATGGCTACAAATAGGTCATATACTTTCAGTTTTGTTCCGATGTAGGCTATATACTTTCAGTTTTGTTCGGATGTAGGCTATATACTTTCAGTTTTGTTCTGATGTATCACCAACGTCATTCTTCACGTTGGATGCCACGTCATCGTATAGTTGTTTATCCGGTTAATAAGTTTTGTCCGTTCATATTAGTACACTTTATGAAAGTATATAGCCTACATTGGTATTTTTCGGGGTATATAGCCTACATTAGGACAAAAATGAAAGTATATGGCCTATTTATGGCTTTAACCCTATAATATTTAATGAAAGTATACAAATGAAAATATATTTGAAAACTGATACCATTTATAAAATTTTACTCAAATATTATATAGTACAAATATAAATATTTGAAGTTATAATTTTAAAAGAAGATTTAGAAAAATCAAACGAAACAATTATTTTGAGATGTGAGATGTATTATTTTATTTTTGCACAACTTCATATAAATACACATACCATATACCATATATGTATTATGGTATACGTATATTTATATGTCCATCACATCCGATGAGACTATTGTTATGATACCATATAAGGGATTTAAAAAAATAGTTCCATTATAGAGATATGAATTTCATATACTTATTTTGATCTTCCGAGAAGATTTTCCACTTTAGGTTACTCGATGAAGATTATTTTACTCGGGCATAATTAGACCACTCCCAACGCTATGTCCAGTGACGGAGCCAGAGTTCCAAGTTACTGGGTGCACAAAGTAAACATGTATATAATTCCATTACACCGCTGTTCATTAAAAGAAGAAGTTAAAGTCACAAGCGACGAAAAACATACCTTCGAGATACAATATAATTACTAACTTATAAAAAATGTTGGCGATAGTAGGACGGAAATGGGCTTGTGGGCGACATCGGTACATTTGTGTAAGTTTGTAGGCTATTTTTGGCTTTAACCCTAAAATCAAATAACGATTATTAATTGCATCATAAAAAACTTGTATTAATCTATCATATATATTTATAGATACAAGTTACTCAATACATCATAATTCAGGAATTTTTAGAAACTCTTTAATTTTTAAGATTGTTTATATAGTATGTTTAATCTTGAGGTGTCAAAGGTCAGTATTTAAAGTTATATACGGGAGATTTTGAAAAATTTAAACAAGTTGAGGGCTAGTTTGTAAATTTTATACTTAGTCAAGGGGCTGATATGACATATTAGTCATCTCTCTCAGACTTTTACCTACTCATGAATTCAAGTCCATCCGCCATTTTTGATCCTTTTTTTTTTTTAATTCTATTTCTCCAACATCTTATGATAAAAATACATAAAACATATAAAGCTCCCCTAATCTGATACTTCTCGTATTTTGGTGCACCATGTCATCACTCGCACTGCCTAGTGTCAGCGCCATCACTGGGTGCACTAGTTAGAAGGCACACGGTTTTAACCTCATTTTAACTCACGGGAACACTCGTTAGACAATGCATCCGACCGGTGACTGGTGGCACGTGCCACCATAGTTTATAAGGTGGCTCCGTCACTGGCTATGTCGTTCAACAACTGCCCAACTCATCCTCTCGAGGGCGGCGTTGGGGGTGGCTCCACCCAGCTCGCCCCCAAGTACCGTGCTCCTTTCTTACTTGTTTACGCATAATTCCGGATGAAAGAAATGAACGTTTACACTACTAGAAAATCTGGAATTAGCTACGGATTTTCGACGGCATACAATTTCGTCCCTAAATACCGACGGAATTCCGACGACTTTCCAACGAATTCATAAAAAATAAATTTAACATACATTTGCGACGGCTTAGCGACGGATTAACTACGGCAACTCGTCTGTCGGTAATCTGTCCCTAAATTTAATATTTGCGACAGATTACCGACGGATTAGCTATGCCCAGAAATCTGTCCCTAAATAATATGTTTTGCGACGGATTTTGGACGATATGCATTCTAGTGTTCTTATATAAATGGTCGTCCATAATCCATTGGAAATTAGGGACGGATTTGTGATGAGTTTCTTTTATAATTGGGAGTTTATCGAGTTTACGATTGGACACGTATAAGTACCAAAATGTCTTAGAATACACTTTTACCATCCAATATAACATATATTCATTAATATATTATACGTTTGTCGGATGTATAAATTTGATATAGTGTATTTATATATAAGTTTCATAATCATTGTTTGGGAATATATGTATACTCATACGTGTGTTTGCATTTATACGATATTTAGTATTTTAAAATGATTATTGACTAATATAAATGCATTTATCAATGAGTGTCTATACGTTTTCGTCTAAACACTAAATTAAAAAAATATATAAATATATGGTCGTTCCTAATTCGTCGGTAGTTAGGGACGGACGTTTTTTACAATTGAGATTTTATCGAGCTTACGAGCACGAATGAACACGTATAAGTGCCAAAAGGTATTAGAATACACTTTTACCATCAAATATCACATATATTCATCAATATATTATACGTTTGTCGAATGTATACATTTGATATAGTGTATTCATATATACGTTTCATAATCGTTTTTAGCGAATATATGTATACTCGTACGTGTATTTGCATTTATACGCTACTTAGCATTTTTAAAATGTTTATTAACTAATATAGATGCATTAATGAATGAGTGTCTACACGTTTTCATCTAAATCGTAATTTAGAAAAATATATAAATATATGGTCGTCCCTAATCCGTCGTATAATTGATATTTTATCGAGTTTCCGACCACGAATGAATACGTATAAGTACCAAAAGTTCTTAGAATACACTTTTACCATCAAATATAACATATATTCATCAATATATTATACGTTTGTCGGATGTATACATTTGATATAGTGTATTCATATATAAGTTCCATAATCGTTGTTAGCGAATATATGTATACTCGTACGTGTGTTTACATTTATACGCTACTTGTATTTTTAAAATGTTTATTAACTAATATAGATGCATTTATGAATGAGTGTCTATATGTTTTCGTCTAAATCGTAATTTAAAAAAATATATAAATATATGGTCGTCCCTAATCCGTCGGTAATTGGGGACGGATTTGGGACAGACGTTTTTATAATTGAGATTTTATCGAGTTTACGAGCATGAATGAACACTTATAAGTACCAAAATGTCTTATGATACACTTTTACCATCAATTGAGATTTTATACGTTTGTCAGATGTATACATTTGGTATGGTGTTTTTATATATAAATTCCATAATCGTTATTAATGAATATATGCATACTCGTACGTGTGTTTACATTTATAAGGTACTTAGTATTTTTAAAATGTTTGCTAACTAATATAGATGCATTTAGGAATGAGATTCTATGCGTTTTCGTCTAAATCGTAATTTTAAAAAAAATATAAATATATGGCCGTTCCTAATCCGTCGGTAATTAGAGACGGATTTGGGACATATTTTTTTATAAATGAGATTTTATCGAGTTTACGAGCACGAATGAACACGTATAAGTACCAAATGTCTTAGAATACACTTTTACTATCAAATATAACATATATAATCAATATATTATACGTTTGTCGAATGTATACCTTTGATTTATTGTTTTTATATATAAGTTCCATAGTCGTATATACACATACTCGTACGTGTGTTTGTATTTATACGGTACTTAGTAAATTTAAAATGTTTGCTAACTAATATAGATGCATTTAGGAATGAGAGTATATGTATTATCGTCTAAATCGTAATTTAAAAAAATATATAAATATATGGCCGTCTCTAATCCGTCGGTAATTAGGGTTGGATTTTTTTATAATTGAGATTTTATCGAGTTTACGAGCACGAATGAACACGTATAAATACCAAAATGTCTTAGAATACACTTTTACTATCAAATATAACATATATACATCAATATATTATACGTGTGTCGAATGTATACTGTTGATCTAGTGTATCAAATATAACATATATACATCATACATCAATAAATTATACGTGTGTCGAATGTTTACTGTTGATATAGTGTTTTTATATATAAGTTCCATATAGTACCAAAATATCTCATATATCATATTCATATGGATGGATATTGACTACTTGCTGATGTAAAAGGAATGAAAACAGAAAATGGATATCTCATCACTTTGAGAACAAATATTTTAATTTTAATAATAGTATATAGTGGAGTAAATTAGAAAGAAACACATCACACAGATTACACTTTAATCTATTATCTACCATCCGATTAAACCCTATCCAACGGATGTCACACCTTCTCAAAAACACCAACTTAATTTGGAGAATTCCCTACCTTTTTATTCAAAGCCTACATGTATGTATAACTCCATCATAAATTCCTAATTTTCATTAATAAATCACAAATCCAAACTCCTAAACTTTTAAATCCAAAATTCGTAATCTCTCAAATATGTTATGACGAGGTAAAGGGGCAAAGGATTTGGAATTGGAAGCGTATCAGTGGTTAGCTCATAGTGGAGGCAAAGGATTAGGAAGTGGAACCATTAAGTTCTTTGTGATAACATGTAAAGAATCACAAAGCCTGCAAATTTGAATGTTAGCTCGTAGTGGTGGTCTGAAGCGGATCAATGGTTTCATTTATGAAGGGCATGTGGCGTTCGAATGCGATTAAGGATGTTACTTTGGCGATTTTCTTACGGTTATTACATTAAAATCTAATGTACTTTTTGTTTTGAAGTGTAAAAGTTTCTCAACTTTATAGTGGTATATGATATGTGTTCTTTATTGTATGCAATTTGTTATTATGATTAATTTCTCTGAACATAGTTAATTTATTTGAGTTGAAAAGTGGTGATTTACAGTAAAATATAAATGATGGTACATTCATTAAATGGAGGTGAAATGATTTGAATAGTATATGCTGCTATTTTAAAATTAAAACTAAGGGATGATTGCAAACAGACATGCTAAATCAAAATTTGCATAATTAGGGACGGATTTAGGAGGAATAATCCGTCGCTAACAAACCGTCGCAAATCTGTCGCGAATAATCCCTCGCAAATCTGTCGGTAATAATCCATCGCATATCCATCACAAATAAACGTCCCAATTCCGATGGAAATCCGTCGGTAAACATGACCGTCGCTAAAATTTCCTTCTCAAATCCGTCCTAAAGTGGTCCATTGTTAATCCGTCTCTAAAATGTCTGTCGCTAATCTGTCCCAAACGGCCCGTCGCTAACCCGTCCCAAAACGACCGGTCGCTAATTCGTCGCTAATTTTCAGTGCCGTCCCTAAATCCGTCGCTAAATATTACCGAGGGCGTTTTTAGGGTCGGCCTATTTTCGTCGGAAATCCGTCGTTAAACACATTTTGGCACGGAATAGGGACGGATTTTGCCGTCAGTAATCCCGGATTTTCTAGTAGTGTTAAGTCAGTATAGCCGTTTGGCAACGGTTAAAGTTTTTTTTTCCTTTTTTCTTCTTCTATGTATACAAACGTTACCAATTTTATTTTCATGTACAACACAACTTCTCTTTTTTTATACAATCTCAATTTCTTCATATCTTTCCTTTAAGCTCATATATTTTATAAACAAAATGAGTCGCAATCGAAACCGTAATCGTAACGATGAATTGAAAGAAATTAACACATTATCGACTAGTTATAATTATAAGGGTGACCTTGACTTAATTGATAATTTGGATCAAGTAAGTGATGAAGAAGTCAATAATTTGTATGATTACTTTTCCGACACACCCATTTTTACCGGGGATAAATTCCTTAAAAGATTTAGAATAAGCAAGCCATTCTTTATCCGCATTTGCCAAGGTATAATTAATTACTCTCATGAACCTATTACACCTAAATTCACTTATTTTCATCAAAAATGTGATGCTATCAGTTTACTTGGATTCAATATTTTTAAAAATGTACATCGGCAATACGACAATTAGCATACTGTACATGACCTGATTTATTTGACGAGTGTTTACATATGAGTTAACAAACCTCTTATGATTGTTTGAATAATTTTTGTAAATGTGTGTTTACGTTGTATGCTTCGGTTTTTTGCGAAAACTGAATGCACAAGATGTACAACACTTGATATCAAAACATGAAGAACTACATGATTTTCCGGGGATGTTAGGAAGCCTCGATTGTATGCATTGAGGTTGGAAAAATTGTCTCACTGCTTGTCAAGGACATTACATAGAGGTAACAAAGGTTATCCGTGTATTATGTTAGAAGTTGTGGCTTCCTATGATTTGTGAATTTAGCATCTCTTTTTGGCCCCGGAGGTTCAAAAACGACGTCAATGTACTATATCTATTCGATTTATTTGATGATTTATAACAAGATAGAGCTCCACCTTGTAATTTTACAGTTTATGGGTGTAACTTCAATCAAGGTTATTATCTGGGCGATGAAATTTATCCCGATTGGGAAACAATGGTTAAATCTTTAAAAATTGTAAATGACTCAAAGTCCTCGAAATTCAAAAATATTAAGAATCGGAAAGAAAAGATATAGAACGAGTGTTCAGTGTCTTACAAGGTCATTTTGCAATAATTAAATATCCGACGAGACCGTTATACATTGAAAAAATCCGTCGTATTTTGTACACTTGTGTTGTTTTGCACAATATGATTACAGAAGATAACGGGCATGCAATGTGTTCACTCGAGGAAGATTATCGCCAGGTTCACAATTCAAGAAAAAGTTGATTTAGAATTACAAAGGGATTACGAAATACGTGATTCGGGTACACATCACCTACTACGAGATAAACTTATCGAACACATTTAGAACTTTGTACCTAATTATCATGTTCGAAATCATCTAACCAGGAGACATTCAAACAATCAATAGGTGGACCTTCTCACATTCCCGAGGATGAAGAAGACGAAAATGATGAAGATGACGAGGATCCGAAGGCGATGATTAATTTTATTGTATTTTTTACATTTCATGTATGGTTTTTTTTTTTTTTTTACTTTTATTATAATTAAAATGTAATGTTGTTTAATTTTATTTTTTATGTAATGTTATTTATTTTTAATTTAAATGAAAGTACTTTTTAAGATTAAAGAGAAAAATTAGTCATGGGGAGAAATATGTTAGGGTTGAGAGTATTTAATGAGAAAATGTTGATGTGTCACTTAGTCTTGAAGAGGAAGTATGTCATGATTGAGAGTAGTCTTAGGCTTTGATAATGGTTTTATTGTAATAAAACAATGGTTGTATGATGGATATAAATTTTGATGTGTGTTGTAATTATTTGTACTCCGTAATAGTTAAAGTTCAGTTTGTTTTGTTTAGATTAGTGGTCCTAAACCTTTACAGCAGAGGTCCTAAACTTAAGGAAACCAAATGAAATTATTAAGGAAATGGCTAACTTATTCCCTAAGAGAATAACATAAGAATCATTAACCACATTTAAAACTTTCCATATATAATATAATATAATATGCATTTAATGAACTCTTTAATTTTCATATTTGTAATCATATTAATTACAAAATATGTTATTCATGGGAGGTTTTATGTTAATAAATGATTCTTGTCTCATGCCCTCGGGCATGAGTTAGAAAATCCCAAATAAGGGTATTATTAACCATAACCACCTCTCCTTATACCATGGAAACAAATCAACTCTTGATTTGTTTTCCTTAAAAGTTGCAATTAGTTTGGTGATAACAAACTTTTGAAGCCAAAATTGTAGCGACCCGTCAAAATCGTCATTGACGGCGCCGTCTACTTAGGTCCCGTTACATGGTCATAAGTCTTTAAAATGACGTTTGACCAAAATATGTCGCATTCATTTCAAATGTAAAAGTGTTTCAAGTTTACAAAGGTAGTTCCACGACTAGTTATATTACAATGTTTAACGTACAATTGAAACCTATGCGACACAATTTTGAAAGTAATCCAAAAGATACTCCATGTATGCATATATACTCGACATCCAAGCAAGTATCAAAAAGAGTGCGGAAGCATGTATCACATAGCATTTAAGGACTTGAGAAAACATATAGAAAACTGTCAACAAAAAACGTTGGTGAAATCATAGGTGTATTAGTAACGTTGTTTTTGAACCACAAGATATAATATAGTTGATTATCCAAATCGTTTGTATTCCAAAAGTATGTTCGCGAGCACCCAATTATCAAGACTTAACTGTTTTATACCCTGTTACGTAGTGTTAGAACATACACTATACTCGAAAATATATTTCATTCGCTAACGGTAGCGAACCGTCCGAATGAGGCTCGTCAAGCCCATGTGATCACATAATATAAGTCCTCGTTTACACCCTGCAAGTGTAACTAATGATATTTGAATTGAGGCTTTTTGTTCAAACTCGCACGTGGTATGTTTGTTTTCGTACTTGTGTTCAAAGCATAAAAGTATGATACGTATATGTTTCTCATCCCATAGTTTAAAAGTAAAACTTGTTGAAAAGGTGGGACTATGATCTCACCTTGGTTGCACGAAAAGTAAATGTACTTCACAAAGTAATGTTTGACCTAAACAAATAGGTTCGTATCAATATCGGTGAATACGGTCGATCAAAGTGTTCAATTAGTCCTATGGCTCATTACGACTCGATTAATATAGCATGTGAGTCACATTGTCAAGTTTCATGCAAGGTACAAGTATAAAAGCATGTTAGAACGATTTCACAAACATTTGGTTAAGTTTGATTAAAAGTCAACCTTGGGTCGGGTCAAAGTCAACAAAAAGTTTACACGTTCGGGTCGGGTCCCGAATTATTTTTCTGAGGTTTTTAATCATATATAAGCATGTTAGAACAAGTTACATGTGAATCGGAGGTGCGTAGCATAACAAACATTTTTCGTAAAAGTGTAAGTTTGATCAGAACCCAAACACAGCAAATGCCGCGCCGCGACCAAAGAGTGCTGCGCCGCGGCAATCAACGTGAACTGATGCCTGGTCTGTTTCAATTGTCCAAGTCCCAAACCAAATTTCATTTAAACACAAAACACAAACCGTAAACTCTTACGACACGTATCTTATATCGTTAGAAAGGTAATTTGACAAGGAACACAACTAAACACATTTCATCAATCAAAAACATCATTTGCAATAATCAAATTTCCAAATTAAATGATCAATTAATGCTCATCATTAATGCTTCAATTTCATAAATGCACAATTATGATTCGGGAATTAAATGCACACATATGATACGCCGTTTCATAGATAATTACGCATACAATGCAACTAAACATTTAAAAACAACATTGCATAGCATTTGGTGCATCAAAAATCCATTTTACTTCTATCAAACCCTAACTCAAAGTCACAGCTTTTGCAATTAAGTTTGTGGAGTCTTTCCAAGTCAACCTACACATCAAATTGGAGCTAGTGATGCTAGTAACACATTTAATACATGAACTTTTAACATCTAACAACATTTAAACAACTAAATCTCAAGATCAAACACACCCATTTCAAGTTCATGCTAGTTTCACCTAAATAATGAGATCGAGCATATAAATCACATAATCATGTTAGACTTGAGTCATAGACACTAATTAACACCTCTATAAGTTAAAAACATCAAGAACATAAAATCTAGTGTTTTTAGAAAGTTACCCAAATGAGATGTAATCGGTATGGATTTGAAGAGGAAGATGCAAGGATTTCGAATATGTAATTTGTTTGGATTGATGCTTGCTCGATTTGAAATAGATGATGATTCTTTGTTTTGGGTTTTGAGAGAAAAATGTGAAAGTATTAAAGAAAATGGAAATGAAATGGATAATGTAAGGAGGTGGGTGTTGACTAGTCCATCTAGTCACATCTTTGATCAATTGGTGAAACTAGTCCCTTGAGTTCGGTTACGGGTGCGTGAATTACCTAAACGAGATAATTTAGAAACGCGTATTAACGGAAGGTGTTATAATTATATAACGGACTTTAGAATAATTAAATGGAAAATAAACGGAAAAAGGCGGGATGTTACATTACCTACCCCTTAAAAGAAATTTTGTCCCGAAATTTAAGTAGGCGTAGTAGTCGTTGTTTCTTCCTCGCGATCTTGCGTTTCCGAATTCACGAATAAATGAGGATACTTCCTTTTCATTTGATCTAGTCTTTCCCAAGTAAACTCGGGTCCCCTTTTAGCATTCCAACGAACTTTGATAATCAGAATTCGGCTTTGTTTTAGCGTTTTGACGGAGTGGTCCACAATTTCGACCGGTTCTTCCACAAAATGAAGTTTGTCATCAATAGCAAGCTCCTCGAGAGGAATGATGAGTTCGGGTTTGGCAAAGCACTTTTTCAAATTTGATACATAGAAAGTAGGATGAACGGAGCTTAATTGAGGTGGAAGATCTAAACGATAAGCAACGGTTCCAACACACTCCAAGATTTCGAAAGGACCAATATACCGCGAATTTAGCTTCCTGCGTTTCTCAAAACGGATTACACCTTTCCAAGGTGCGACTTTTAACATTACGTGGTCACCGACTTGAAATTCGAGGTCGTTGCGTCTTTTGTCGGTATAGCTCTTTTGACGACTCCGGGCCGTCCGGAGCCTATCTTGGATTTGAACGATCTTCTTGGTTGTTTCATGAATTAGTTCAGGTCCGGTGATTTGTGTGTCGCCTACTTCGGCCCAACAAAGAGGTGAACGAAATTTTCGGCCATATAATGCTTCGAATGGTGCGGCGTTAATACTCGCGTGATAACTATTGTTGTAGGAGAATTCGGCGAGAGGCAAGTGCTTGTCCCAAGCTTTCCCAAAATTGATAACGCAAGCTCGTAGCATGTCTTCCAATATTTGAATTGTGCGTTCGCTTTGTCCGTCGGTTTACGGATGATATGTGGTGATCATGTCTAAACGCGTTCCCAACGCTTCTTGTACAGTACGCCAAAATCTAGAAATAAAACGGCCATCTCAGTCGGAAATAATCGATAAGGGTACACTGTGACGGGCGATGATCTCTTTAATGTAAAGTTGTGCAAGTTTCTCCATTTTGTCGGTTTCCTTCATGGCTAAGAAGTGCGCGGATTTGGTGAGATGGTCAACAATAACCCAAATAGTATCATAACCGCCTATCGTCTTTGGTAGTTTGGTGATAAAATTCATCGTTATCCTTTTCCACTTCCATTGCGGGATTTTGGGTTGTTGAAGTAGTCCGGACGGTCTTTGATGTTCGGCTTTGACTTTGGAGCAAGTTAGGCATTTTCCAACATAAGTAGCGACGTTCCTTTTAATGTTCGGCCACCAATATTGTTCCTTGAGCTCGTGGTACATCTTATTGGCACCGGGGTGAATCGAATATCTTGACTTATGGGCTTCGTCTAAAATAAGGCTTCGTAGGTCCCCATAACTAGGTACCCAAATTCTTCCGGCGAAATATCAGAGTCCAGTTTCTTTAACTTCGAATCGAGAGGTGAGGACGTTCAAGTGTTCGAGAGAGATGTTTTCATCCTTGAGAGTGATAATGCTAAAAACGAACATATATTTCATAGCATTATTCCTCAAGAAAGACAAGCTTTTAGTTGCAATTGTTCTATTTACAAGTAATATTCGTTTAAATAACAAAAGGTGAAGACAAAAGACAGATTCGATGAATTGAAGACGCAAACGACCAAAAAGCTCAAAAGTACAAAAGACAATCAAAGAGGTTCCAATTATTGATAAGAAACGTCTCGAAATTACAAGAGTACAAGATTCAAAACGCAAAGTACAAAATATAAAATTGTACGCAAGGACGTTCGAAAATCCGGAACCGGGACTAGAGTCAACTCTCAACGCTCGACGCAACGGACTAAAAATTACAAGTCAACTATGCACATAAATATAATATAATATTTAAATAATTCTTATAATTATTTATATATTATAATTAATAATAAAAACCGTCGGCAAGAAAGACTCCAAACCAGAGTGAGCTGTAATTGCAAACTCCACGACTCGCGGAGTTTGAAGGCAAAAATGCCGCGAGTCGCGGAGCCCCAAAATGAAAAACTGCCTATAAAGCCAACCGAATTCTGATCATTTTAATCATCTTTTTCTTCTTCTCTTATAATACTACGTAAAAATTTATATTTATATTTTAATTTTAATTTTAATTTTAATTTTAATTATAATTCTAATAATAAGGGTATGTTAGCGAATGTTGTAAGGGTGTAAGTCGAAATTCTGTCCGTGTAACGCTACGCTATTTTTAATCATTGTAAGTTATGTTCAACCTTTTTATATTAATGTCTCGTAGCTAAGTTATTATTATGCTTATTTAATCCGAAGTAATCATGATGTTGAGCTAATTACTAAAATTGGGTAATTGGGCTTTGTACCATAATTGGGGTTTGGACAAAAGAACGACACTTGTGGAAATTAGACTATGAGCTATTAATGGGTTTTATATTAACTAAACAATACCTTGTTAATTTAATATACAAACTTATAATTCGACGTATTTATATATAACCACATACGCTTGACTGGGTACGGTGGGCGGGATATCTATAAATACCAATAATTATTCATTTTACCGGATACGGAACTGGATTAATAGTTAATAAACTTGTTGAAACAGGGGTGAATTACATTCAAGGGTAATTGGTGTAATTGTTAACAAAGTAGTAAAACCTTGGTTTACACGCAGTCGATAACCTGGTGTATTCATTAAACAAAGTATTAAAACCTTGTTACAATTCGAATCCCCAATTAGTTGGAATATTTGACTTCGGGAATAAGAATAATTTGACGAAGGCTTTCGCTCTTTATATTTATGACTGATGGACTATTATGGACAAATCCATATGGACATATTAAATAATCCAGGACAAAGGACAATTAACCCATGGGCATAAAACTAAAATCAACACGTCAAACATCATGATTACTGAAGTTTAAATAAGCATAATTCTTTTATTTCATATTTAATTTCCTTTATTTTATATTTAATTGCACTTCTAATTATCGCATTTTTATTTATTGTTATTATATTTAATTGCACTTTTAATTATTGTATTTTTTAATTATCGCAAGTTTATTTTATCGCACTTTTATTATTCGCAATTTCATTATCGTTATTTACTTTATGCTTTAATTTAAGTCTTGTATTTATTTTTAATATTTTACATTTGGTTTTAACTGCGACTAAAGTTTTAAAATCGACAAACCGGTCATTAAACGGTAAAAATCCCCCTTTATAATAATAATATTACTTATATATATATATATATATATATATATATATATATATATATATATATATTTGTATTTTTATAAAAGTAAACTAATATAGCGTTAAGCTTTGTTTAAAAAGATTCCCTGTGGAACGAACCGGACTTACTAAAAACTACACTACTGTACGATTAGGTACACTGCCTATAAGTGTTGTAGCAAGGTTTAAGTATATCCGTTCTCTAAATAAATAAATATCTTGTGTAAAAATGTATCGTATTTAATAGTATTTCCTGCTAAAATTAATAACTATTTTATATACCCCTCGCGAAACATCAAGTATTTTTGGCACCGCTGCCGGGGACTATCTTAAAAGCCGGAAGCGCAACGCTATATATAAAAAAAAAAAAAAAAATTTTTTTTTTACTTTTATTAAAATTCGTTTTTATAAAAATACGTTTTAAATATTTGAAAATATAAAAAGAAAAATTTATATATTTTTAAAATTTTGTTAAATATTTAAGTTTTAGAAAGTTTCTTTATTTTTATTTTATAAAAATATAAGTTTTATTTAAGTATTTTTAAAACATAAAATCAAAAACCGAAAAAAAAAAATTATATAAATCTAGTTTTAAGATTTTTATTTATAAAATTATAAAATATTTCTATTTTAGTTTTTAGATATAAGTTTTTATTATATAAATACTTTTATTAAAACAGAAAATTAAAAACAGAAATAAAAAAAAAAAAAAACGCGTAAATTTTAAACTGTTTCAGAGTTGAATTTCTGAACCCCGCGACTCGCGGGGTTTGCAGCTTTGAGAACCGCGACTCGCGGAGTTTCTCTGACACCGACAGAAACCCTAAACTGCATTTATTACGGATTATTATTAATTATAATTATTATTTAACCCTAATTATTATTATTATTATTATAATTAGTTTTAATTTAAGTTTTATTTAATTTATATTTTAGTTTAAATTAGTTTAATTAAATTATAAAATTAATAGTTTTATAAAATAAATAATATAAAAATAATATTTTTATAAAAATTGTAATTTTTACAACTTTTTGTATATTTTTATATTTTGTCCCTTTTTAATCGTTTTAACGTAATATTTGTATTTTTCGCTCATATTTCATTTTAAACTTAGTTTTTGCCATAGTCATTTTTACTCCTAGATTTTTAGTCTTTGCCGTAGAATTCCTTAAGTACTTTTTCTCTAGACTAAGATTTAGGTACTTTAGAATTTTGCGACGCCTTTTTAAGTTTTAGTTTCTTTTTAAGTTAATTCCATTTGGGATTTAGTTTTTCTTGTAAGCTTTAATATTTTTAGACACCTTTTACCTATGTATCAATTATCATTCCAATTAGTAATCTCAATTTGCGATTATAATTTTAAGTTAGTTGTAGTAATAAGGTTAGGTTAGTCAAGTATTTTTAAGTTTTTATAAGTTTCTTTTATTTTTCCGTCACCTTTTATTTTTTTCAACCATTTTTCTTTTTCAACCTTTTTCCGACGAACTCTTTTTCTTTCTTATTTCTCGCTATTCTAGTTTTAGGACATAGATTTTTATTCTACTTCTTATCTAAATTTCTTAAAATTACGAAAATTTATTTTAAGTGGTTAAATTAATAGACATCAAAATTTTCTGGTTCGTAGTAATAGTTGGATTTGTACGTGGACCGGGTTATTGGAGCCAAACAGTCATCAATTATATTGAGACCAAACGAATCCTGCCCCTCTGCTGCATCTTTTGGCTATTCGAAACGTGGGCAAAATCAGAAAAGTCTATTAATTGGATAACTTATTAAAATTTTTCTTTCCTTTTAAAAACTAATAGGATATTCAGTGAATGCACCGAGCAAGACGTTCACCACCTTTTGTACGTTCACCACCTGTAACTAGATCAAGACATTTAGCAAATATTACTGCCGTTGATTTTTCTTTAGAATCGTCATCCAGTCGACCAAGTACTTCAGTTCAAATTTCCGATAATCCATTTTTTGAATCCGACCTCACAATTGAGAATCCGGAGAATATTCAGGAACGGTTCGTAGATCCTGAACCACTAAACTTTCCTCCGGAGCCACCAATCATTCAAACAGAGATTGTTGAGGAACGAACCATTAAATCAGAATCATCTAGTGATACCGATTCAACAAATTCAATTATGGAGAATCTGGAACCTTTAAGTATGGAAGACCGAATGAGAGCTAAACGCACTGGCCAAGGTCACGCAATTATTCATCCAGACATTAATGCGCCAGATTATGAAATCAAAGGACAAATTCTACACATGGTGACTAATCAATGCCAATTTAGTGGTGCGCCGAAGGAAGATCCAAATGAACATCTACGTACCTTTAATAGGATCTGCACACTATTTAAAATCCGAGAAGTGGAGGATGAACAGATATATCTCATGTTATTTCCCTGGACTTTAAAGGGAGAAGCCAAAGATTGGTTGGAATCGTTACCTGAAGGGGCGATCGATACATGGGATGTTTTAGTTGAAAAATTTCTTAAACAATTCTTTCCTGCATCTAAAGCCGTAAGACTTCAAGCAGAAATTGTTACGTTCACACAAAAGCCAAATGAAACTCTATATGAGGTGTGGACTAGATATGGAAAGTAGTTAAGAGGATGTCCGCAACATGGTTTAGACACCTGTCAAATAGTACAAATATTCTACCAAGGATGCGACATCACTACAATAAAAGACATAGATATAGCAGCTGCTGGTTCTATTATGAAGAAAACCGAAACTGATGCTTACAAAATTATTGATAACACTGCTTCCCACTCACATGAGTGGCACCAAGAAAAAGATATCGTTAGATCATCTAAAGCAGCTAGAGCCGATTCTAGCCATGACTTAGATTCCATTTCAGCAAAGATAGATGCTGTGGAGAGACGAATGGAAAAGATGACTAAAGATATTCACTCAATACGAATTAGTTGTGAGCAGTGTGGAGGACCACATTTGACAAAAGATTTTCTCAGTATTGAATTAACAATGGAACAAAGAGAGAATATTTCATACATAAACCAAATGCCTGGAAATAATTATCAGAATAATTATCAACCGCCAAGACCAATTTACAATCAAAACCAGAATTATAACCGAAATATTCCATACAACAACCAACAAGGTCCTAGCAATCAACAAGTATCCAATAATACTTACAATCAGCAAAGACCTAATTTTCAAAACAAGCCACCACAACAAACCGATGATAAAAAGCCGAATTTAGAAGATATGATGACGAAGCTAGTTGAAACTCAAACGCAGTTTTTCACATCTCAGAAACAAACAAATGAACAAAATGCTCAAGCATTTAGAAATCAACAAGCTTCTATTCAAAATCTAGAACAAGAAGTGAGTAACCTAGCAAGGTTAATAGGTGAAAGAAAACAAGGAAGTCTACCTAGTGATACAAATGCTAACCCCCGGAATGAAACAGCTAAAGCCATTACCACAAGAAGTGGTACAACACTTAAACCACCGGAAATACCTGTAACTTCTGATGAAACTATTCCTACTCCACAAGAACCACAACCTGATCAAGATAAGGAAAAAGAACCGGTAGTTGAAAAGATTAATGAAGATAACACAGTTAAGGATAAACCTTATGTTAAACCATATCAACCACCACTTCCTTATCCGAGTAAAATGAAGAAAGAGAAACTTGAAGCCGAGCAATCCAAATTCTTGGATATGTTTAAACAGATAAATGTAAATCTTCCTTTCATTGATGTGATTTCAGGAATGCCTAGATATGCTAAATTCTTGAAAGATCTAATCTCAAATAGAAAGAAAATGGAAGAACTCTCGGCTGTTACTATGAATGCTAATTGTTCAGCAGTGCTGTTGCATAAGATACCAGAAAAACTATCTGATCCAGGAAGTTTCACAATTCCATGTTTTCTGGGTAGTCTTAGTTCAATAGAAGCATTGGCAGACTTAGGTGCTAGTATAAATTTAATGCCATATTCACTATACACTAAACTAGACCTTGGAGAATTGAAACCAACCAGAATAAGCATACAACTAGCCGATAAATCAATAAAATATCCTAGAGGGATAATGGAGAACATGCTAGTTAAAGTTGGTACTTTAGTATTTCCAGTAGATTTTGTTGTTTTGGACATGGAAGAAGATTCTCAAGTTCCTCTCATATTAGGAAGACCATTCTTAAACACGGCTAAAGCAATGATAGACGTGTTCGGTAAGAAATTGACCCTAAGTATAGAGGATGAGAGTGTTACCTTTTCAGTTGATAGAGCAATGCAACAACCATAATCTGCAGATGATACATGTTATTATATTCAAACTATAGATGCACATGCAGAATTATTAGAAGAATTACCAGAATTACAAGGAACAGGAGAATGTTCTTTAGGAGAAGGTAATGAACCAATTGATGAAGCTGAAATGTTAGCTACACTTATAGCTAATGGATATGAACCAACAACAGAAGAAATTCAAATGCTAAAAGAAGAAGACAGATATCGATACAAATCATCGATAGAAGAACCTCCGAAATTAGAGTTAAAGCCACTTCCAAACCATTTGGAATACGCTAATTTACATGGTGAATCTGAATTACCTGTAATAATATCGTCTTCTCTTACTGAAAATGAGAAATCACAACTCATTTCTGTGTTGAAAGCTCATAAACCAGCCATTGCATGGAAGATTCATGATATTAAAGGAATAAGTCCTTCGTATTGCACACATAAAATCCTTATGGAAGAAGGTCATAAAACGTATGTGCAACGCCAACGAAGACTAAATCCTAATATGCAAGATGTAGTTAAGAAAGAGATTATTAAACTGCTAGACGCAGGTCTAATTTATCCAATCTCTGATAGTCCATGGGTAAGCCCAGTTCAATGCGTGCCTAAGAAGGGTGGCATGACTGTCATTACAAATGAGAAAAATGAGCTTATTCCTACTAGGACTGTAACAGGATGGCGTGTGTGTATTGATTATAGAAAATTAAATGATGCCACCAGAAAAGATCACTTTCCCTTACCTTTCATAGATCAAATGTTGGAAAAATTAGCCGGAAATAGTTACTATTGTTTCCTAGATGGATTTTCCGGATATTTTCAAATTCCAATAGCACCCGAGGACCAAGAGAAAACCACATTCACGTGCCCTTATGGTACTTTTGCTTACAAACGCATGCCATTTGGACTTTGCAACGCCCCTGCAACCTTTCAAAGGTGTATGATGGCGATTTTTCATGACATGATAGAAGAATGCATGGAAGTATTCATGGATGACTTTTCAGTCTTCGGTGATACATTTGAATCATGTCTAGTTAATCTTGAACGAATGCTTATTAGATACGAACAATCAAATCTAGTACTTAATTGGGAGAAATGCCATTTCATGGTTAAAGAAGGCATCGTTCTTGGACATAAAATTTCAAAAGAAGGAATTGAAGTGGATAGAGCTAAAGTAGATGTAATTGCTAAACTTCCACATCCCACCAATGTTAGAGGAGTTAGGAGTTTTCTAGGGCATGCCGGTTTTTACCGACGTTTCATAAAAGATTTTTCTAAAATTGCCACTCCTATGAATAAACTCCTAGAAAAAGATGCTCCATTCATCTTTTCAGATGAGTGTATCAAATCTTTTAATATTCTTAAAGAGAAACTCACTAATGCACCGATCATGATAACACCAAATTGGAATCTACCATTTGAACTAATGTGCGATGCAAGTGATTTTGCAATGGGAGCCGTTTTAGGACAAAGGATTGAAAAACGATTTCAACCTATATATTATGCTAGTAAGACGTTACAAGGAGCACAAACGAACTATACAACTACTGAAAAAGAACTCCTTGCTATTGTCTTTGCTTTTGACAAATTTCGATCATATCTCGTTCTAGCAAAAACGGTGGTCTATACCGACCATTCTGCTCTTAGATACCTATTTTCAAAACAAGATGCTAAACCCAGATTAATCCGTTGGATCTTACTCTTACAAGAGTTTGATATTGAAATCCGAGATAAAAGAGGAGCAGAAAATCTCGCCGCTGATCATCTTTCTCGTCTTGAAAATCCTGAGTTAGAAGTTCTAAATGAATCGGCCATACAAGACAACTTTCCTGATGAATATCTATTAAAGATAGATTATAATGAAATCCCATGGTTTGCAGACTATGCAAACTACTTAGTTTGTGGATTCCTTGAAAAAGGATTATCGTACCAAAGACGAAAGAAATTCTTCAGTGATATAAAACACTATTTCTGGGAAGATCCACATCTGTTTAAAAGTTGTCCCGATGGAATAATACGCCGATGTGTATTTGGAGATGAAGCTAGTAAAATTTTAAACCATTGTCACACAGGACCAACAGGAGGGCATTATGGGCCTCAACTAACAGCAAGAAAAGTTTATGAAGCTGGATTCTATTGGCCTACAATTTACAAAGACGCACACCTTCTTTGCAAATCCTGTGATGCATGTCAAAGGGCCGGAAAAATAAATCAACGTGATGAAATGCCACAAAATGTCATCCAAGTATGTGAAGTATTTGACATTTGGGGTATTGACTTTATGGGTCCATTTCCAAAATCTCATAATAATCTATATATACTCGTAGCCATTGATTATGTATCTAAATGGGCGGAAGCACAAGCTCTCCCAACTAACGATGCACGAGTTGTAGTCAACTTTTTAAAACGTCTTTTTGCAAGGTTTGGAACACCGAAAGCTTTAATAAGTGATCGGGGTACTCATTTCTGTAATAATCAACTTGAGAAAGTTCTTAAAAGATATGGAGTAACTCATAAAATCTCCACCGCATATCATCCACAAACAAGTGGACAAGTTGAAAATACCAACCGGGCTTTAAAACGTATTCTAGAGAAAACCGTAGGATCAAATCCGAAGGAATGGTCCATTAAATTGGAGGATGCACTCTGGGCTTTTAGAACAGCCTACAAAACTCCAATTGGAACCACACCTTTTAGACTTGTTTATGGAAAAGCATGTCATCTTCTAGTAGAAATTGAACACAAAGCATTTTGGGCTTTGAAGACATGTAATCTTGATTTACATGAAGCCGGACGTCTACGATTAAGTCAACTAAACGAATTAGAAGAATTAAGACATGAAGCATACGATAATTCGTTAATCTATATAGAAAGAACGAAGAAATGGCATGATAAAAGAATCAGAAGTTCAAAAGAATTTAAAGAAGGAGACAGAGTTCTTCTTTTCAATTCACGATTCAAGCTATTTCCTGGAAAATTGAAATCAAGATGGTCTGGACCATTCATAGTCAAAAGAGTTTTCCCATACGGAACGATAGAATTGATAAATTCAAATGGGATTGAATTTAAAGTTAATGGTCACAGAGTTAAACATTACATACATGGTCCGATGGAAGTCGACAACGAAGTTAATCACAATTTCGACACCACAGCTACCTAAGTGTGGGGAGAATCAAGTCTTTAAAGGATAATATGTATTTCTGTTAGAGTTAGATTGTCTGTTTTCATATAGTTCTCGAAAATAGAACCCGAATAGTCTTTCCCTAGCAGACCCTAAAGAACTAGTCTTCTCCCCCCATTCTGAATTTTTTTTTTTTTTTTAGGTTTTTAGGAAATGAAGACTGCCTGTGAATTAAACCATGGTCTAATGCTACACGCTTTGATCACTAAACGTAATAATGACATACTACCGAGTGAATTAGTATCAGTAATCAGAGAAAGAATGGACGGAGTTAGAAAAGAATCCAGATGCGAAGATAATAAGTTACAATTTGGTAAAGGAAAATCAAAATCCGCAGCGAAAAGAAGAGCACGACACCTAGAAAGATGTCACAAATGCGTAAAATGGTCACATGGAGGTAAATGTTCAAATAATCAAACCTATTCAAACACCGAATTTGTTATTTTATGCAGAGACGGACCGTTCATATGTTTAGAAGAAAAGACACTGAATGCTCGAGGTTACGCCTATGTAGCTATGGAAAACCAATTAAACCGACTATCTTATGAATGGGATAGATCATATAACTAAGAAATCTATTTCACAGGTATGTTTGTACAGTTTTTATTTTTATTATTTTTTTATTTTTAACCTTTTGATAATAAACGCTAATTTGTTCGCTAAAAAGTATTAAATTGGTATTGAATAAAATTAGGTTTGGCGACCGAAATTATTGATATCATTCAAAAATTTATTACATCACTGCGAAATTTAACGTTTATTCTTAAGGTATAAATATCTTTAAACAATCAACCCAAAATATTTCAAAAATTCGTCATGAGTTAAATTAGGTCTTGGAACCGAAATTACTTTACCGAAAAGAGGGGCGCATATTTTTGATAATATTTGATTGATTAAAGTGGGATAAAAAGACAAAAAGATTTTTAATTTTATTTTTACCATGTTTTTAAAATTAATATTGTAAACTTTGTAAAAACAATATTTTTAAAATTGTAAATATTTGAAAAATTAATATAAGTTTGGTGTGAATTTATAATATGAATTTTTAAATTAAGTTTGGTGTGAATTTTTAATATTAATTTTGAATTTTATATTTAAGTTGTGTGAATTTAAAAACAAAAATTTACTTTATCTCATTAAGTTAAAAATATGATTTTTAAAATTCGTCGTAAGTTGAAGACTAGGTCTTTGAACCGAAATTGCTTTACCCGAGGGAGGGACGAGAACTTTTATTATCATTATTTTTAATCTTATTGAATTAAAGTATGCCAAAAACATTAAAAAACCCAGAAATCTTAGCTTTTAAAACAATCGCTACAAAAAGACAAATTTTAAAATTTTGTCGAGGGACGGACTAGGACATCGATCCGAAACGACCTCGTCCTAAATAACAAGGGAAACAAAATTTTAAAATTAAGTACTTAATTGTTTTATAAGTTAATGATTATAAAAAAAAAAAATATAGCAAACTCCGCGACTCGCGAAGTTTGGAGGTTTAATCCCCGCGAGTCGCGGAGGGACCAATTTACAGAAAAAAATAAAACGTAAAAAAACAGATCAGTGCACTCCACAACTCAAACAAACTGCGAAATAACAGCGAAAATACCCGAAAAATACACCCCAAAATTACAATTTTTAACCGTTAATCACCAAATCTTTTACTAAAATCATGTTGAGAAGGATGCTATCTAGGAATTACTCAAGAAAAACGGTAAATTTCTACACCTAAACACCATTTAATCCGAAATTTGGTGTTCTTGAGCAATTTTTTCCCCAATTTGATTTTGATGCTTTTTAGTGTAATTAGGCTTAAATTGTTTATGTATTATGCTTGTATAACCTAGATTGATATTGTTTAACATGATTAGAAGCCTTAAACTTCAAATTTTGAGTAATCTAGGGTGTGTGTTCTTGAGCAAATTTGGGGCTTTTTGATATAAACAGGTTATGGCCGATTTTTGTCATGAATTGTTGCTAAATTAAGTAGTGTAACATGTCTAGGTAGTTAAAAGATCCAAACTTTGAGCCTAAACATGATTTTGAGAATTAAAGTGGACTTTTTCAAGTCTAAAAATTCATGAACTTGATTTTTGAAAGATAATGCCATTTGAGACTTGTTTAATTGCTAGTAATGATTATTTTGACATGTTATTTGAGTTGAATGCTTATGAACTTGGCGAACATTTTCGTATATGCTTATTTGAAAAAGTGTAGATTTGATAAAAATGTGAAAATGAGCTTAAGTTTGATATAAATTGATCATGTCATTGTAATTATTTTGATTGATGATTTTGCTGACACTAATGCATATTTGGATGCACAAAAATTGTGTTTGATGTGTTTTGCAGACTGAAAGGGGTGAATCTTCATCCCAAGCCCGTAATGCTCCTGCTGAGAATGCGGAACAACAGGAGGTGGATAACTACTACAAGCAGGATATACCTCATCCAGTCATGACCTTTTCTGATATGCACTTGGAAGAGTTGCACCCGAACCTGAGATTTGACAGACTTTGGATAGATTATCCAAAATATCAACGGGGTTTGCATACTCTTCATTCTAAGGTTGTTGAGGTACCGAGGGTCATAGAATGGGGACCCTTAGAAGCTGTAGAATTGGCCGGGCCAATTAGAGAATTACTTATATAGAGGTATGGTAATTCTACTTTTAATGACTGGGTACATTTATTCACCATGCGTAGACCTGTATATAAAGTATGGTGTGAAGAATTGTTATGTAGTATAGAGTTGAATGATCGGGTGGCTAGTTTAACCGATCGTTCTTTTATTAGATTTTTGTTAGGCGGTTCGATGCGCCACATGTCTTTACTGGACATGGCTCAGGCTTTACGTATATATACTCCTGAGGAGTTAGCATCTGCCGATTGTAGAGGGTTGATACTAAACGGTAGAAAGATAGATGAAAATTTTGATACACACGGTGTGTGGAGTCAAATGACAAGCCATCACCGTTTCAAAGGGGGAAATTACTCTTATTTGGATATAGATAGAGCCGAATTAAGAGTGATTCATAGGTTTTTAGCTAATTCGGTTACACAAAGGGGTAAGAACAAGGAAAAAGTAAATGAACAAGATTTGTTTTACCATATGTGTATTCGAGACCCACAAAGCGCTGTCAGTATACCATATTGTGTGGGTTATTATTTATCAGCTATGGTTCGGGGGATGCGATCGCATAGCATAATAGGAGGTGGTATTTTTATTACTTTGATTGATGAATATCTCGGTGTGGATATAAGTCGGGGGGAATTATTAGTAGAAGAACCGGAACCCCGCGATACTATAGGTTTAAATGTATACCATGGTGCGAAAGTTTTGAAGAGGCGAAATAACGCCGCAATACTATACCATGGTAGACATCCACAGGTTGAGAGAAACCAACAGCAAGGTAATGTAGGAGTGGGGAATGAGATGCAAGAAATGCAAAGGTTTATAGCTTCTCAGGAATACGAAAATGCTAGACAGAGAGCATTTGAAGATTGGCAAGTTCATCAGAACCAAATCATAGCTCATTGCCAACATATAGGTAGAAACTATATTCCTACACCGAAACCCATCTTCCCTCCCTGGTCTATAGAGATTCAGCCACCATATCCTACGTATAACCCTGCCGAAGCATTCTATAGCACCTATGGTTATGCCTGGAACCCCTATTGGTACCAATATCATCCCTAGTATAATTATTTTTTTTTTTTGTAATTTGTAATTATTGATACGTTTAATACTTTTGTTAATATTGTAATAGTTTTTATAATTGTCTAACTTTTATTCTTAGATTTTAATAATTTTTGAATGTGGGGTAATATACCAAACTTCAAAAATATGTATATATGTTTGCAGTTTATCTTATGTACACAACAGGGTAAAACAACGCATTTTCAAAGACTGGCATTAAGTTCAGCAAAAGCAACTAATTTTGACGACAAGATGCAAAATATATGTGAAATAACAACAAGACGGAATGAACAAATGATGTGCACCATTTATCATTCAGCAAACAAACGCCAATATATTTGGAAACTTTGGTAAAAATTTAATCATTTTCACACAAATCACCCTCAATAATTTAAATTATTCCTGATTTCTTGCAAATGAGGGCATTGCAAGATCTTAAGTGTGGGAAGGGGTTAAATTCTTTCGGATTTTAAAATTTTTTACTTTATACACTTGGTTACCATTAAAAATATTAGTAAAGCAGTAGTTGTATTAGAATCTAGTGCTCTCTGATAATAAAGAACAACCCTGGTCTTATATACTGACTACCCAATTCTAGTAAAATTTTTCAAAATTTTCAATTAAATGAACTCAAAATCATGTTTATACATATTTATGAACGATAAAACTAGGTTTTAACACCGAAATTATTGTTACCTCGGAAAGGACATAAATTGAGAAACAAACCAAAATGTTAAAATTCATTTAAAATGGAATAGAGGACGATAAAAAGGAAAATAAAAGCCAAGTGTGGGAAAATTTACCAAGTTATCTTAAACATATGTCACATATATCTGTAACAAATAACTGAAAATACTTTTGCTTTGGACTAAACTAAACTGTTTTACCCGATGAAAGAAAAGAAAAGATGGATCTACACGATGAATCAATTCCATCATTAAAAGGAAGTAAAGTCTTCCGAAAAAGACACGCGCTTCTTGATTTAGGTCATGAAGTTGCCGTCCAGACCAGCTGTAGGTTGACGAAAAATCTAGAAAAGTCATCACTAAAATCAGCAGGAAATCCATGGACCTCAGCATTAAACAGGGTCGCCAAGTGGTCAGATTTATCCTAACCATGAGAAGGATTTATCTTGTACAATGGGGGGGCACCATGCAAATTAGCTGGATAAGACTAATGAATCAGATCCCCAGAAAGGATAATCTCCTTAAAAGATCAAAAATCAGCTTTTAAGCCTGATATTACTCAATCCTTGAGATTGACCTTAAAGATTGAGAATTACAAACTCATGGAATTCAATGATATCTAAACTCAAACTTGAACGAGAAAATATTTTGATCAAAATTACAAACCGATTTGTTTTCTGAAAACCCTATTTTCAATGCGTTCATTACCATTGAACGTAAAATCCTAGGAATTCACCTGGAATTCATTAGGTCACCTGAACTAAATCGGGTGTCAACCGTAAGAACGGTGGTTGCATAGTGGTCAAAGACAGGACCTTGTGCCATACTGAAAAATCATAAGGGTGAGCTTTACTATTGCTCCTACCAAGGATAGTAATTGCGTCCGACACGTTATAAACCATAATTAAAAGCATGTCAGGGGACATTGCCTTAACAGTTGCTTGTTCAACGCTTTCCTTTATAACCGGACGGTAGTTTACCGACAGGTAATATACGGGACAAGTGAACTGGACGTGTTGCTTTCCAAATACAAGGTTAGCAAGTGGGTGACACAAAACCATAAGTTTTGAGCTAAAATTTTCAAATCTGAAACCCACCAAACCCACAAAAATATTTTGCAAACACCGGTAAAGGGTTATTCCGGAAAACTTATCTAGGGTAAAAACTAGATTTAATTTTCAAAAGATCAAATGTTTTCATAAAGATCCAATTTCCTTAATGGATCTAAATTTTTATAGTCATGTGGGACTGTAAACCATATCGTTACTACCATTGTTTATACCGCCGTATAGAAAATCACTGATGTACAAAGTGTGAAGAATAAAGAAGTGATTCTAGTATTTCAAGACGATATTGCTTGAGGACAAGCAACGCTCAAGTGTGGGAATATTTGATAATGCTAAAAACGAATATATATTTCATAGCATTATTCCTCAAGAAAGACAAGCTTTTAGTTGCAATTGTTCTATTTACAAGTAATATTCGTTTAAATAATAAAAGGTGAAGACAAAAGACAGATTCGACGAATTGAAGACGCAAACGACCAAAAAGCTCAAAAGTACAAAAGACAATCAAAGAGGTTCCAATTATTGATAAGAAACGTCTCGAAATTACAAGAGTACAAGATTCAAAACGCAAAGTACAAAATATAAAATTGTACGCAAGGACGTTCGAAAATCCAGAACCGGGACTAGAGTCAACTCTCAACGCTCGACGCAACGGACTAAAAATTACAAGTCAACTATGCACATAAATATAATATAATATTTAAATAATTCTTATAATTATTTATATATTATAATTAATAATAAAAACCGTCGGCAAGAAAGACTCCAAACCAGAGTGAGCTGTAATTGCAAACTCCGCGACTCGTGGAGTTTGAAGGCAAAAATGCCGCGAGTCGCGGAGCCCCAAAATGAAAAACTGCCTATAAAGCCAACCGAATTCTGATCATTTTAATCATCTTTTTCTTCTTCTCTTATAATACTACGTAAAAATTTATATTTATATTTTAATTTTAATTTTAATTTTAATTATAATTCTAATAATAAGGGTATGTTAGCGAATGTTGTAAGGGTGTAAGTCGAAATTCTGTCCGTGTAACGCTACGCTATTTTTAATCATTGTAAGTTATGTTCAACCTTTTTATATTAATGTCTCGTAGCTAAGTTATTATTATGCTTATTTAATCTGAAGTAATCATGATGTTGAGCTAATTACTAAAATTGGGTAATTGGGCTTTGTACCATAATTGGGGTTTGGACAAAAGAACGACACTTGTGGAAATTAGACTATGAGCTATTAATGGGTTTTATATTAACTAAACAATACCTTGTTAATTTAATATACAAACTTATAATTCGACGTATTTATATATAACCACATACGCTTGACTGGGTACGGTGGGCGGAATATCTATAAATACCAATAATTATTCATTTTACCGGATACGGAACTGGATTACTAGTTAATAAAGTTGTTGAAACAGGGGTGAATTACATTCAAGGGTAATTGGTGTAATTGTTAACAAAATAGTAAAACCTTGGTTTACACGCAGTCGATAACCTGGTGTATTCATTAAACAAAGTATTAAAACCTTGTTACAATTCGAATCCCCAATTAGTTGGAATATTTGACTTCGGGAATAAGAATAATTTGACGAAGGCTTTCGCTCTTTATATTTATGACTGATGGACTATTATGGACAAATCCGTATGGACATATTAAATAATCCAGGACAAAGGACAATTAACCCATGGGCATAAAACTAAAATCAACACGTCAAACATCATGATTACTGAAGTTTAAATAAGCATAATTCTTTTATTTCATATTTAATTTCCTTTATTTTATATTTAATTCCACTTCTAATTATCGCATTTTTATTTATTGTTATTATATTTAATTGCACTTTTAATTATTGTATTTTTTAATTATCGCAAGTTTATTTTATCGTACTTTTATTATTCGCAATTTCATTATCGTTATTTACTTTATGCTTTAATTTAAGTCTTGTATTTATTTTTAATATTTTACATTTGGTTTTAACTGCGACTAAAGTTTTAAAATCGACAAACCGGTCATTAAACGGTAAAAATCCCCCTTTATAATAATAATATTACTTATATATATATATATATATATATATATATATATATATATATATATATATATATATATATATATATATATATATATATATATATATATATATATATATATATATATTTGTATTTTTATAAAAGTAAACTAATATAGCGTTAAGCTTTGTTTAAAAAGATTTCCTGTGGAACGAACCGGACTTACTAAAAACTACACTACTGTATGATTAGGTACACTGCCTATAAGTGTTGTAGCAAGGTTTAAGTATATCCGTTTTCTAAATAAATAAATATCTTGTGTAAAAATGTATCGTATTTAATAGTATTTCCTGCTAAAATTAATAACTATTTTATATACCCCTCGCGAAACATCAAGTATTTTTGGCGCCGCTGCCGGGGACTATCTTAAAAGCCGGAAGCGCAACGCTATATATAAAAAAAAAAAAAATTTACTTTTATTAAAATTCGTTTTTTATAAAAATACGTTTTAAATATTTGAAAATATAAAAAGAAAAATTTATATATTTTTAAAATTTTGTTAAATATTTAAGTTTTAGAAAGTTTCTTTATTTTTATTTTATAAAAATATAAGTTTTATTTAAGTATTTTTAAAACATAAAATCAAAAACCGAAAAAAAAAAAATTATATAATTCTAGTTTTAAGATTTTTATTTATAAAATTATAAAATATTTCTATTTTAGTTTTTAGATATAAGTTTTTTTTATATAAATACTTTTATTAAAACAGAAAATTAAAAACAGAAATTAAAAAAAAAAAAAAAAACGCGTAAATTTTAAACTGTTTCAGAGTTGAATTTCTGAACCCCGCGACTCGCGGGGTTTGCAGCTTTGAGAACCGCGACTCGCGGAGTTTCTCTGACACCGACAGAAACCCTAAACTGCATTTATTACGGATTATTATTAATTATAATTATTATTTAACCCTAATTATTATTATTATTATAATTAGTTTTAATTTAAGTTTTATTTAATTTATATTTTAGTTTAAATTAGTTTAATTAAATTATAAAATTAATAGTTTTATAAAATAAATAATATAAAAATAATATTTTTATAAAAATTGTAATTTTTACAACTTTTTGTATATTTTTATATTTTGTCCCTTTTTAATCGTTTTAACGTAATATTTGTATTTTTCGCTCATATTTCATTTTAAACTTAGTTTTTGCCATAGTCATTTTTACTCCTAGATTTTTAGTCTTTGCCGTAGAATTCCTTAAGTACTTTTTCTCTAGACTAAGATTTAGGTACTTTAGAATTTTGCGACGCCTTTTTAAGTTTTAGTTTCTTTTTAAGTTAATTCCATTTGGGATTTAGTTTTTTTTGTAAGCTTTAATATTTTTAGACACCTTTTACCTATGTATCAATTATCATTCCAATTAGTAATCTCAATTTGCGATTAGACACCTTTTACCCATTTGGGAGATCGATTTTTGAATATACACGAGATCCTTGTAATTGATCAAAGAGGTCATCGATGCGTGGAAGAGGATATCGGTTCTTAACCGTCAATTTGTTTAGTTCACGATAGTTGATACACATTCGTAGGGATCCATCTTTCTTCTTAACGAATAAAATCAGAGCGCCCCATGGTGAATGGCTTGGTTGGATAAAACCACGGTCAAGTAGTTCTTGAATTTGACTTTGCAATTCTTGCATTTCAGATGGAGCAAGTCTATACGGTGCACGTGCTATGGGTGCGGCTCCAGGAATAAGATCGATTTGGAATTCAACCGGTCGATGAGGTGGAAGACCCGGCAATTTGTCGGGAAATACATCAGAAAAGTCACTAACAATTGGCACATCATCGATATGCTTCTCATCGGACTCGACTTTCTTAACGTGGGCAAGCATCGCAAAACAACCCTTACGGAGTAGTTTTCTAACTTTAAGGCACGAGACGAGGTTGAGTCCGGTGCAACTCTTATCGCCATAGACAATCAAGGGTTCACCGTTCTCGATAGGAATCCGGATTGCATTAAGATCGCAAAGAATGTGAGATTTCATTTTGACTCACCAATTCATACAGATTATTACATCGAAGCTCCCTATTTCCATGGGTATCAAGTCAATTTCAAACTCATTTCCCAAAATATTTAACGTACACCCCCGGTAATATGTGTCGGCACTCAATAGGTTCTCGTTGGCCACCTCAATGGCATAAGTAGTATCTAAGGGGAGTGATGGAGTGCTAAGAGTATGAACCAAAGTCTTGGATATAAAACATTTATCGGCACCCGAATCGAATAAGCAAGAAACATAAGTTTTGTTGAGAAGAAATGTACCCGTGACTAGTTCATTGTCATCTCGGGCCTCTTGGGCATTAATGTTGAAAGCTCGGCCGCGTGTGTTGGGGTTGGCTTTCTTCTTCGGACATGCATTTCTAAAATGACCCATTTGGCCACATTCAAAACAAGCACCCGGTTTTGGTGCATTGGGCCCCTTTTAAGCGACGGGGGCGGCACTTCTACAATCGTTGGCCACATGACCACTCCTTTGGCACTGGTGGCAAAATGATTTGTCACATTCACCATAGTGATGTTTGTGGCATTTTTTGCAAAAAGGTTTATTTCCGCCATAACTTTTCTTGGCGTCGGAGGTGAAAGGCTTTTTGGTGAAGTTGTTGTTGTAGTTGCTTGATGGAGTGGCTTCCCATTTTCTTTTATTGCTACCCGAATTATCCTCGGCTTTAGGTGCCGGTACTACGATTTCATCCACCGTTTCTATCAATTTGCGGGCCATGTTCAAAGCTTCTTGATGATTAGTGGGTTTGGATGACATTACCCCATGTTTGATGCTCTTTGGAAGACCATCCATGTAAAGTTCAACCTTGAAGACTCGGGGTTCACAAGGTTTGGCCACATCAAGGCTAATTCGGAAAATCGTTGATTATAAGCCTTGAGATCGTTTCCGATCGCTTTTAAAGTTCTTAGCTCTTGTTCGAGCTTTCGGGTTTCTTCACGAGGAAAATATTCGATGATCATCTTTTCCCTTAAATCGGCCTAAGAGAGAGCGTGGGCTTCATCGGTACCCACCGATTGTACATAGGTGTTCCACCAAGTGAGAGCGACACTGGCGAAAGTGTGAGTGGAGTACTTGACCTTGTCTTGGTCCCGACAACCGCTTATGCTAAAGACGGCTTCCGTTTTCTCAAACCATCGGGTGAGCACAACCGGTCCCCCGGTTCCATCGAAGGTGTGAGGTTTGCACCCCATGAAAGCTTTATAGGAGCATCCCTCGTTTGAGTTACCGACTCTATTGTTGTTGTTGTTGTTGTTGTTGTTGTTGTTGTTATTGTTGTTGTTGTTGGATGAGTGACTGGCCATGGCCGCATCTACAGCGGTGGCTATCATTCGTTGTAGAGCTTGTTTGGGTGTTTCATGGCGTGGTACACGGCGAGGAGGCATTGTTCCTTCAAAACACAAGAATATCATTGATTAGTATTCTCAATAATACTAACCGTGATATGGAATAAGGATAAAGAGAAAAATTTTCCTTGACTCGCCTTAAATTCTTTATGTCATAATGTCGGAACGTTCATATGAGTCACTGTAATATAATCTCGGAAATTATATTACCCAAATTCATATGTGCATTCGACATTATTTCACAAAGTCAAGGTGGCGTGTCAATCAAATTAAACAACGTGAGATTAAGATGGAATATAAGTTAGATATGAATAGAAGAGTTCGAGTATAAATGCACAAGTAGTCAAGTAATTCCTACTTCAAGTCTATATGCCGGTTGTAGTCTAGACTCACTAATGTAACCTACGACTCGGGTTTGACACCAATGAACTCTAAATCCCTACAACCAACGCTCTGATACCATCTGTAGCGACCCGTCAAAATCGTCATTGATGGCGCCGTCTACTTAGGTCCCGTTACGTGGTCATAAGTATTTAAAATGACGTTTGACCAAAATATGTCGCATTCATTTCAAATGTAAAAGTGTTTGAAGTTTACAAAGGTAGTTCCACGACTAGTTACATTACAATGTTTAACGTACAATTGAAACCTATGCGACACAATTTTGAAAGTAATCCAAAAGATGCTTCATGTATGCATATATACTCGACATCCAAGCAAGTATCAAAAAGAGTGCGGAAGCATGTATCACATAGCGTTTAAGGACCTGAGAAAATATATAGAAAACTGTCAACAAAAAACGTTGGTGAAATCATAGGTGTATTAGTAACATTGTTTTTGAACCATAAGATTTAATATAGTTGATTATCCAAATCGTTTGTATTCCAAAAGTATGTTCGTGAGCACCCAATTATCAAGACTTAACTGTTTTGTACCCTGTCACGTAGTGTTAGAACATACACTATACTCGAAAATATATTTCATCCACTAACGGTAGCGAACCGTCCGAATGAGGCTCGTCAAGCCCATGTGATCACATAATATAAGTTCTCGTTTACACCCTGCAAGTGTAACTAATGATAATTGAATTGAGGCTTTTTATTCAAAGTCGCACGTGGAATGTTTGTTTTCGTACTTGTGTTCAAAGCATAAAAGTATGATACGTATATGTTTCTCATCCCATAATTTAAAAGTAAAAGTTGTTGAAAAGGTGGGACTATGATCTCACCTTGGTTGCACGAAAAGTAAATGTACTTCACAAAGTAACGTTTGACCTAAACAAATAGGTTCGTATCAATATCGGTGAATACGGTCGATCAAAGTGTTCAATTAGTCCTATGGCTCGTTACGACTCGATTAATATAGCATGTGAGTCACATTGTCAAGTTTCATGCAAGGTACAAGTATAAAAGCATGTTAGAACAATTTCACAAACATTTGGTTAAGTTTGATTAAAAGTCAACCTTGGGTCGGGTCAAAGTCAACAAAAAGTCAACACGTTCGGGTCGGGTCCCGAATTATTTTTCTGAGGTTTTTAATAATATATAAGCATGTTAGAACAAGTTACATGTGAATCGGAGGTGCGTAGCATAACAAACATTTTTCGTAAAAGTGTAAGCTTGATCAGAACCCAAACACGGCAAATGCCGCGCCACAACCAAAGAGTGCCGCGCCGCATCAATCAACGTGAACTGATGCCTGGTCTGTTTCAATTGTCCAAGTCCCAAAACAAATTTCATTTAAACACAAAACACAAACCGTAAACTCTTACGACACGTATCTTATATCGTTGGAAAGGTAATTTGACAAGGAACATAACTAAACACGTTTCATCAATCAAAAACATCATTTGAAATAATCGAATTTCCAAATTAAATGATCAATTAATGCTCATCATTAATGCTTCAATTTCATAAATGCACAATTATGATTCGGGAATTAAATGCACACATATGATACGCTGTTTCGTAGATAATTACTGTGATGACCCGTAAATTTCTGACCAAATTTAAACTTAATCTTTAACGTTTCTGACACGATAAGCAAAGTCTATGAAGTTGAATCCTAAAATTCTTAAACTATTCAAATACCCTTCGATTGTTCTCAACGATTCGCGAACAAATATATGTAAATAGATACATATATATACTATAACTTGAAAACAAAACAAAGTGTTATGAAAACGATACTGTGCATTAACCTTATTGGTTTGATTATCTGATTGGTATATTTAACTATGGAGTTAAAAGATTATGCCAAACGATTGAATTAAAAGATATTTATTGAGTCCCTTAAAGATTATGATATTATTACGAGTCTCTGTTGTGAGGTCCACGTTAATTTGGAAAATCGTTCATTTTTAACGATATTCGAAATAAATGGTAAAGTGTTAGTTTAAATAACGTAATTTGGACACATACAATAATAAGGAATATTAACTGTTGGAATTAGATATATGAATAACTTGCGACGTATATTTAAAACGTGTTTTTAAATATTAACTTGGTTACAAAACGTTTTGATTTAAAACAATATTATTAAATATACTTTGTTAGATAACGTGTGATGACCCGGAAAATTTCAACTTATTTAAACCAATTCTCTATACGATTTATTATTTTGACACGTTAAACAAAGTCTGTTAGATTGAGTCTCAAAATTTTAGAACTGTTACATATATACAATTACCTTTGACTACTCTCGACGATTCATGAACAATTATATGTATGCATATATATATGTACAAGTAAAAAACGACTTTCCTACAGTAAAAATTACTTTGCTACAGTAAAACACAATTTGCTACAGTAAAACACTATTTGCTACAGTGAAACACTATTTGATGTCGACGAACTAGCAAACAAAAACAGAAAAGGCGGCCATGCGATCGCATGGCAAAAACACTGAAAACTCATGCGATCGCATGAGCTACAGTAAATCGAAAAGTACTATAAAAGGTCAGTTTTGCTCGACGAAATATTTCATAAATATATATGTACGTTATTTTATAATTATAATTATAATTATAATTTTAATTTTAAGTTTAATAATAATAAAGTATATTCGAGGGTATTTTTAATTCGGGTTTCAAACCGTTTTAAAATAAGGAAATTTTGGGTATTGTTCGGGGTATTGTTCTTGAATCCAAGACCAACCATACAGTCGTCTACCATCATTACGTCTACGCAATTTGCCTACAATATTGAATCGCAATATTGAACTGTGAGTTATAGTCTCCCTTTTTAAATACTTTAAATATTTTTGGGCTGAGAATACATGCAATTTATTTTAAACGCAATAAGACACAAGTACATACAAAATTCTACACTGAGTTAAACCGAAAATCCCTTAGCTTTGGTAACTAGTAGCTGCCAGTACATAGGATATGGACTGATGGGCGCGAATAATTGTATATGGATCCATAGGGCTTGACATCCCCGTCCGAGCTAGAGCGCTAGCCTTTTAACGGACGTATGTTATTTGAGTTTAAGACACGTTGGTTTGCGTGTATTAAAACGAATGGGGTAATTATCACTATAGCGTTAAGTTTAGTTACCAGGGTGCTCTGTTACGTAGAATCTATTGATAAACTTTTGATGAAATCTTGTGGTCTATCTTTATACATGTTTATGACTCGAGCAATTAAACCTATAACTCACCAACATTCGTGTTGACTTTTTAGCATGTTTTATTCTCAGGTCCTTAGAATGCTTCCGATGTGATGTGCTTGTTGCCTGCATGGAGTCTCTCATGCTTTGTACAAAGTTTATTGCATTCAAAATAAAACTGCGTTGTGTAATAAATAACTGGACTGTGGTGTCAACCTGTAAATTAAAGACTTATGTATTTCGGGGTTTTGCTTATACCTAAGCACTCGCCCACATGTTTATAACTTTCTATGTTTAGAAAGTCACTTATTTTAATGAATGCAATATTTTATCAAAACGTATCATATAGAGGTCAAAACCTCACTGTGGAATCAATGATTAACGTGCCGCGTCAATAGCGATTTTGACGGGTCGTTACAGTTGGTATCAGAGCTTGAGGTCATAGGGAACCAGAAATTTCATTAGTGTGTTTAACTGGTAATTGTTAGGATGCATTAGTGAGTCTGGACTATGACCATATCCGTTTTTACTGATTTTTGTTTATTATTTGGTTAAAAATATTATATGTAATATATTTATATGCTAACGTAATTGTTGTTTCAATTATGTGATAGATGACTTCCTCTAATCCTATCATTTTGTACGACTCGGAATCGGACACTGAATCTATTCTATCCACAACTGAAAAGGGCGTTCCAATACCTATTAAAGAAGAAATTGTGTTAGCCGGGGAATCTCAACTCCCGGTAAACCCAGAGGAGGTTCCAGTTCCACCCAGCTTTAGTTTTCCGGAGCCACAGTATCGTTGGCATGGACCCATGATCCCTGGAGTAAACGAGGATCGTCCATTTCTAAACAAATATGGACATTGGTCCAGATATACCGCCGACGGGCGGGTTGTGCCGATTACGCCTGGCAGATTTCGGTTCATGACCACCGGTACATTTTCTTGCAGTTCGTCATCATATTCTCCTACACATGACTTAGACAGTTCGTCATCAGACGAGATCAGTAAGGAGGAGGATTTCGCTAATGAAATAAAAGAGATCACTAAGGAGAAATTCCAACTTGCTATAGATAATAAAAACAACCACAATAATAAAATGTCCTTAATTATTAAAAAAGAACAGGACCATTCGATCCGTAACCACCCTTATTGTATTAAACCCACTGAGGCAACGGGTACCTCAAAACCCCAACCAAAAATAAAATACACTGCCAGAATGTCTGTCGGACCATGTGCACATAAACAATTGGCAGAGAGAACCAAATGGGAAGAAGTTTCTGATAGTTCTGAATAAACGACCTCGCAACCATAAATCTTCCATGCGCTATTTTATTGCTTATGTGTGCTACTCTATCTTGTTATGTAAAATAAGCATATGTAAAATATCAGTATTGTATGGTATTGTATTATTTTGGTTTATTAATAATAAATGCATGGAATGATTATTTGTATTATTACTACTTCTTATTATTATTATTACATAATAATGTAGTAACTCGCTATAATTTTTCATAGTGGAATATTATTAGGATTTTAGTAGTTAATTCCTTGTACTAGCTATTATGTATGAACTTAACGGGTAGGTAATACCCTAGAAATAATTATAAAATGCTAATAAGAAGAAAAGGCTTTTATAATAATCGGTTCATATTATTAATATGCTACGATTAACTATTGACAACTCATTTTACCTATAATATTCTATATGATTAAATTATATCTGTTGTGTTTATTGAAGAAACATGTCTCAAATGTCGGATGCTGAGTTTGAGCAACTAGTCGAGAAACGTGTGAATGAAAGAATTGCTGCAACTGAAGCAGCAAAAGCAACATCCGAAGCAGCAGCCGTAAACACAAATTCACGAAACGGATGCTCATACAAAACTTTTCAAGGATGCAAACCACAGACGTTTAGTGGAACTGAGGGACCAGTCGGTCTAACCCGATGGTTTGAAAAGATGGAGTCCGTTTTCAAAATCAGTAATTGTGCGAACGGAGACAAGTCAAAGTATGCTTCGTGCACGTTGCAAGATGGTGCACTTACTTGGTGGAACAATTATGCTAAAGCAGAAGGAATAGATACGGCATATGATATCTCTTGGGAAGAACTGAAAAAGATGCTAATCGAGGAGTACTGTCCTCGAAACGAGATCAGAAAAATGGAATCTGAGTTACGTAATCTGAAGGTTATCGGCGCGAATCTCAATAACTATGAAAAGCGTTTCATGGAACTAGCTTTGTTGTGTCCCGAATTGGTGCCAAACGAGAAACGAAAGATAGAAATGTATATTGACGGTTTATCGATCAATATCAAAGGAAATGTTACATCGTCCAAACCGAATACGATGCAGGAAGCCATGACAATGGCACACCAACTCATGGACCAGATCACAGAGAGTTCGATTAAGGCACCAATTACCGAAGTCAAGACAACTGAAGGAAAGAGGAAATGGGAAGACTATAAGGGCAAAAGTACTCACCTGAAGAAACAAGAAACTTTTAAAGGTAAACAAGATGGGGCAACTGCAAGTCCAAACTATAAGGGACCCCATCCGTTCTGCAAAAGATGTTACACACATCATGCAAGTTATTGTCAAGTGGTCTGTGATAAGTGCAACAAGAAAGGACATGTGGCGAAAGATTGTTATGCCACCGTTTCTGAAGTAAAGACAAAACTGACCGATGTCAAGAAATGTTTTGGATGCGGGAAGTCTGGTCACTTTATAAATCAATGCCCTGATAAGGAGAAGAACAAAGAACCCGCACGTGGGAGGGCATTTAATGTTAGTGCCAGTAAAGCACGTGAGGATCCTAATCTTGTCACGGGTACGTTTACCGTTAATAATCAACTAGCTTCTATTATGTTTGATACGGGTGCTGATAGAAGTTATATGTGTAAAGACTTTAGTTTTAAACTAAAATGTGCATCATTACCTCTAGACGATAAATATACTATTGAATTAGCTAATGGTAAACTGATAAAAGCCGATAAAATTTGCCATGGTTGCGAAATGAATCTCGCTGGTGAAACCTTCAAAATCGATTTGATACCCGTAGAATTAGGAATTTTTGATGTAATCGTTGGCATGGACTGGATGTCCAAAACAAGAGCGGAAGTTGTTTGCGCTGAGAAAGCAATCCGCATCCCTCGTAAGGATGAAACGTCATTAATGATTTATGGGGAGAAGAGCAACTCAAAGCTGAACTTTATCAGCTGTATGAAGGCCCAGAAACTTATAAGAAAAGGTTGTTATGCTATTCTGGCACATGTAAAGAAGATCGATACTGAAGAAAGAAGCATTAATGACATGCCGGTTGTAAGAGAATATCCCGGAGTATTTCCAGAAGAATTACCGGGGCTACCTCCACACAGATGTGTAGAATTCCAGATTGATCTCATACCAGGAGCTGCACCTGTAGCCCGATCTCCATATAGACTTGTACCTTCATAAATGCAAGAATTACAAGACCAGTTGCAAGAATTATCGGACCGTGGATTTATTCGTCCTAGTTTTTCACCTTGGGGTGCTCCTATTCTGTTCGTCAAGAAGAAGGATGGATCTATGAGAATGTGCATAGATTACCGAGAATTAAATAAATTAACGATCAAGAATCGGTACCCATTACCGAGGATTGATGATTTGTTTGATCAATTGCAAGGATCAAGTGTTTATTCTAAGATTGATCTACGCTCCGGATATCATCAGCTGAGAGTGAAGGAAGAAGATGTTCCTAAAACAGCGTTCAGAACCCGTTACGGTCACTATGAATTTTTAGTCATGCCTTTTGGATTGACTAATGCTCCAGCAGTATTCATGGAGCTAATGAATCGCATCTGTAGACCGTATTTAGACAAATTTGTCATTGTTTTTATCGACGACATATTGATTTACTCGAAGAACAAGGAAGAACATGAGCAACACTTAAGACTGGTACAGGAGATACTCAAGAAAGAAGAATTGTACGCAAAATTTTCGAAGTGTGATTTCTGGTTACAAGAAGTACAATTTTTGGGCCATGTTGTCAGTAAACATGGAATTAAAGTTGACCCCGCCAAGATCGAAGCCATTAGTAAATGGGAAACCCCGAAGACTCCAACACAAATTCGCCAATTCTTAGGTCTTGCTGGTTACTACCGAAGATTCATTCAAGATTTCTCTAGAATCGCCAAACCCTTAACTGCATTGACTCAAAAGGGAAAGAAGTATGATTGGTCCACAGAACAGGAATCCTCATTCCAGTTATTAAAGAAGAAGTTAACGTCTGCACCCATTTTGTCATTACCGGAAGGAAATGATGATTTCGTGATCTATTGTGATGCTTCACGCCAAGGTTTAGGATGTGTATTAATGCAACGCACAAAAGTCATCGCATATGCCTCACGACAACTAAAAATTCATGAAAAGAACTATACGACGCACGATTTAGAACTTGGAGCAGTAGTTTTTGCACTCAAAATATGGAGACACTATCTATATGGCACCAAGTGTACAGTGTACACCGACCATAAGAGTCTTCAGCATATTTTTGATCAAAAACAACTCAATATGAGGCAACGTCGCTGGGTAGAGTTGTTAAACGATTACGATTGTGAAATCCGTTACCACCCCGGAAAAGCTAATGTTGTAGCTGATGCCCTAAGTCGAAAAGAAAGAGTAAAACCTCTTAGGGTCCGAGCTTTGAATATTACAATTCGTACTGATCTCACAAAGCAAATTCAAGCAGCACAGTTAGAAGCTTTAAAAGAAGAAAACGAAAAAGGTGAAATGAGCAAAGGGTTAGAAAAACAACTTGAAGTAAAAGCCGATGGAACCCTGTATTTTGCTGGTAGGATATGGGTACCAAGACATGGTAACCTAAGGCAACTAGTACTAGATGAAGCACACAAAACGAGGTACTCAATTCACCCAGGAAACGGGAAAATGTACCACGATCTCAAGAAGTTTTATTGGTGGCCTAATATGAAGACAGAAATTGCTACTTATGTAAGCAAATGTTTGACGTGTGCAAAGGTCAAAGCTGAGCACCAAAAGCCGTCAGGATTACTGCAACAACCGGAAATTCCGCAGTGGAAATGGGAAAGAATAACCATGGATTTCATTACGAAATTGCCAAGGACTACAAGTAGTCATGATACTATTTGGGTGATAGTTGATCGTCTAACTAAATCAGCTCACTTTCTACCAATAAAAGAGACAGACAGTATGGAGAAATTAGCACGCCTATATTTGAAGGAAGTAGTTTCCAGGCATGGTGTACCTATCTCCATCATATCTGATCGCGACACCCGATTCACATCACGTTTTTGGCAGTCATTACAAAAAGCATTGGGAACTCGATTAGATATGAGCACCGCTTATCACCCACAGACAGATGGTCAAAGTGAAAGAACAATACAAACATTGGAAGACATGTTACGGGCATGCGTAATTGACTTTGGAACCAGTTGGGATCGACACTTGCCGTTGGCAGAATTTTCATACAATAACAGCTATCATACGAGCATCAACGCAGCGCCATTTGAAGCACTTTATGGTAGAAAGTGCAGATCTCCTATATGTTAGAGTGAAGTAGGAGAAAGACAACTTACTGGACTAGAAATTATTCACGAAACCACCGAAAAGATCATTCAAATACAACAGCGATTGAAAACGGCCATGAGTCGCCAAAAGAGTTATGCTGATGTAAGAAGAAAACCGCTAGAATTTCAAGTGGGCGACAAAGTCATGTTGAAAGTGTCACCCTGGAAAGGTGTTGTGCGATTCGGCAAACGAGGAAAGCTAAGTCCTAGGTACGTTGGACCCTTTGAAATCACCGAAAGAATTGGAGCAGTTGCTTATCGATTAAATCTACCGCAAGAACTTAGTAGTGTTCATGACACATTTCACGTGTCAAATTTGAAGAAATGTTTAGCTGAAGAGGATGTCGTAATTCCTCTTGACGAAATACGAATCAATGATAAACTCCATTTTGTCGAGGAACCTGTTGAAATCATGGACCGTGAGGTCAAACAATTAAAACAAAGCAAAATACCGATAGTTAGAGTTCGTTGGAACGCTAGACGAGGACCCGAGTTTACTTGGGAACGTGAGGATCAAATGAAGCAAAAGTATCCACATTTGTTCACTGATATCGCTCATAAAACAGGTACTACTCAAAATTTCGGGACGAAATTTTCTTTAACGGGGAGGTTATGTGATGACCCGGAAAATTTCAACTTATTTAAACCAATTCTCTATACGATTTATTATTTTGACACGTTAAACAAAGTCTGTTAGATTGAGTCTCAAAATTTTAGAACTGTTACATATATACAATTACCTTTGACTACTCTCGACGATTCATGAACAATTATATGTATGCATATATATATGTACAAGTAAAAAACGACTTTCCTACAGTAAAAATTACTTTGCTACAGTAAAACACAATTTGCTACAGTAAAACACTATTTGCTACAGTGAAACCGTATTTTGCTACAGTGCTACAGTGAAATACTATTTGATGTCGACGAACTAGCAAACAAAAACAGAAAAGGCGGCCATGCGATCGCATGGCAAAAACACTGAAAACTCATGCGATCGCATGAGCTACAGTAAATCGAAAAGTACTATAAAAGGTCAGTTTTGCTCGACGAAATATTTCATAAATATATATGTACGTTATTTTATAATTATAATTATAATTATAATTATAATTTTAAGTTTAATAATAATAAAGTATATTCGAGGGTATTTTTAATTCGGGTTTCAAACCGTTTTAAAATAAGGAAATTTTGGGTATTGTTCGGGGTATTGTTCTTGAATCCAAGACCAACCATACAGTCGTCTACCATCATTACGTCTACGCAATTTGCCTACAATATTGAATCGCAATATTGAACTGTGAGTTATAGTCTCCCTTTTTAAATACTTTAAATATTTTTGGGCTGAGAATACATGCAATTTATTTTAAACGCAATAAGACACAAGTACATACAAAATTCTACACTGAGTTAAACCGAAAATCCCTTAGCTTTGGTAACTAGTAGCTGCCAGTACATAGGATATGGACTGGTGGGCGCGAATAATTGTATATGGATCCATAGGGCTTGACATCCCCGTCCGAGCTAGAGCGCTAGCCTTTTAACGGACGTATGTTATTTGAGTTTAAGACACGTTGGTTTGCGTGTATTAAAACGAATGGGGTAATTATCACTATAGCGTTAAGTTTAGTTACCAGGGTGCTCTGTTACGTAGAATCTATTGATAAACTTTTGATGAAATCTTGTGGTCTATCTTTATACATGTTTATGACTCGAGCAATTAAACCTATAACTCACCAACATTCGTGTTGACTTTTTAGCATGTTTTATTCTCAGGTCCTTAGAATGCTTCCGCTGTGATGTGCTTGTTGCCTGCATGGAGTCTCTCATGCTTTGTACAAAGTTTATTGCATTCAAAATAAAACTGCGTTGTGTAATAAATAACTGGACTGTGGTGTCAACCTGTAAATTAAAGACTTATGTATTTCGGGGTTTTGCTTATACCTAAGCACTCGCCCACATGTTTATAACTTTCTATGTTTAGAAAGTCACTTATTTTAATGAATGCAATATTTTATCAAAACGTATCATATAGAGGTCAAAACCTCACTGTGGAATCAATGATTAACGTGCCGCGTCAATAGCGATTTTGACGGGTCGTTACATAACGAGCCATTAATTTATAGAAGTAAATGACCAAAACACTCAATTGTATAAGTTTTATCTCAAGTGGTATAGTTTTTGAATAATTTAAATCTATATTTTGACAAAGGTACGAGTCACGAAAGGTATAGTGCCAGTTTTCTTAGTGTACGAAAGGACGTTCAAAAAACCGGAACCGGGACATAAGTCGAGTGACAACGTACGACTTATCGGAACAAAAATTACAAGTCAACTATGCACATGAATTTAATATAATATATAATTAATTATTTAAATTAAATATATTATATATATTATATTAAAATATGTCGACAAGCTAAAAGTTAAACAAATGTGAGCTGGATCAGAGGGCCATGTGATCGCATGGCCTTGATGCCCAAAAACCATGCCATCGCATGGTGGGCTGGGACAAGTCAGGTACTATAAAATTCGAAGCCTGGTGATCGAATTCAATATATATTTCATCAATCTATCTCTTGCTCCGTATTATATTTTTATATATATTATTATTATTATTATTATTATTATTATTATTATTATTATTATTATTATTATTATTATTATTATTATTATTATTATTATTATTATTATTATTATTATTATTATTATTATTATTATTAAGATTAATATTATTATTAATCTTATTATTAATCTTATTATTATTAGTATTATTTTTATTAATATTATTACATAAAATATTACGACGAGGTTATGAGCGTGTCACTTTCAAAATGGGTTTTCAAGCGGGATAGAGCTAAGGAAATTATGGGTTATTACTAAGGAGGTTAGGGGTATTGTTCAAGGGTTTTGATCGTGAGTCAAACTAGTGTTTATCATCTCCGTTGCGTTTACGTACTTTCCTGCAATATTGAATCACAATATTGATACGTGAGCATTTATATCTTATCTTTTATATATTAATTGTGTATCCATGTCTAGTGCTCGAGTATATATATTTATGCATGCTTGTATGCTAAATTTCTTCGCTAAATAGTTTATGATGAATCAAGAATTAAATACATATATTACTGATAAAAGGTATATGATATGCATGTTTTTGAAAAGCTGGCGAAAAATCAATAATTTTTCATTTAGATATTTTATAGTTTCGATGAACGGATTAAAAGATATGATCAACTGAATTATGATTGATGTTAATTGAAATTGCTTTTGAATATGCAATTAAGATTTAAACAACTTGTTTATGAGATTGATAAAATGGATTTTTTAAATATTACCAGCCGGGTAAATGAATTCTTATATAAAGCACGTCTCGTTTTGTTGAACTATTATCAAAATTGACTTTTTAAAACGACTTTGGATAACTTTTGTATGTCGATCTCAAGCATTAGGATTGTGATACACTATGACCTGACCTAGCATGATAGACATTTATTGACCAACATATGTTCTCTAGGTTGAGATCTACGGTTATTTGATATTTCGAGTTTCGGTCACATTTCGGTGAACGACTTTATATGCTGCTAAGGTGAGTTTCATTTGCTCCCTTTTTAATTGCTTTTCAATCTATATTTTTGGGCTGAGAATATATGCACTTTATTTTAAATGCAATGGACACAAGTACATACTAGATTCTACACTGAGTTTGAACAGAAAATCCCTTAGCTTTGGTAACTAGTAACTGCCAGTTATAAGAACTGGTGGGCGCGAGTAGTAGTATATGGATCCATAGAGCTTGATATCCCCGTCCGAGCTAGAGCACTAGCCTTTTAACGGACGTATGCTATTTGAGAAGCGTACACATTGGTTTGCGTGTATTATTAAGATGATTATACAAAGGGTATAAATTATATATACGTTAAGTTTAGTTACCAGGGTGCTCAATTTCGTAGAACATTTTGATAAACGTTTATGGATGAAACAACTGAAATCTCGTGATCCACCTTTATATATAGATTATACAAAACAATAAAACTATGAACTCACCAACCTTTGTGTTGACACTTATTAGCATATTTATTCTCATGTTTCCTAGAAGTCTTCCGCTGTTTGCTTATATGTTAGACAAGCTATGTGCATGGAGTCATACATGGCATATTTTTCAAGGAAACGTTGCATTCACCAAATCATCACCATGTATCTTATTTTGACTGCATTGTCAACAGAAGTACTATTGTAAACTATTATATTACGGTGATTGTCTATATGTAGAAATCATCAGATGTCGAAAACCTTTGATTTAAATATTCATTTATGGTGTGCCTTTTCAAAAGAATGCAATGTTTACAAAACGTATCATATAGAGGTCAAATACCTCGCAATGAAATCGATGAATGACGTGTTCGTCCATATGGATTTGGAGCGATCGTCACAGTTGGTATCAGAGTGTTGGTCCTAGTGAACCAGGTCTTGCATGAGTGTGTCTAACTGATAGTTGTTAGGATGTATTAGTAAGTCTGGACTTCGACTGTGTCTGCATGTCAAAAGTTTTGCTTATCATTTCTTGTCGGAAATTACCTGCTTATCATTCCTAGTCTAG